>NC_143129.1:185502170-185656962 GCF_059928025.1 Delphinapterus leucas | reverse complement strand
AGACACCACGCTCCCAGTGCAGGGGGCCCAGGTTTGATCCCTGGTCTGGGAACTAGATTCCACATGACAAAACTAAGAGCCCACATGCCACAATGAAGATCCTGTGTGCTGCAACCAAGACCTGGTGTAGCCAAGTAAATAGATATATAAATATATAAAACAAAACGAAAACAAAACCTGATAATACCAACTCTCATGCCTTGCTGGTGGGAAGGCAGAATGGCACAGCCATTTTGGAAAGAAGTTTGGCAGTGTCTTATAAATCTACCCTGTAAAACAATTTTAAATCTCTACTTACAGTATGACCCAGCAATCCCACTTCTAGGTATTTACCTAAGAGAATGAAAAGTTATGTTTTCAGTGGCTTTATTCATGATTTCCAATAGCTGAAAACCCAAATGGCATTCGTTCAACTGGTGCATGAATCAACACCTTTGTTGGAATACTACTCAGTAATAAAAGCAGACTGATACAATGTGGCTAAATCTCACATGCATTCTGTGAGTGGAAAGAAGCCAGAGACTCAACAGGCTATGTACTGCCTGATAACATTTATCTGACATTCTGGAAAAGGTAAAACTATACGGAAAGAAAACAGTTCAGTGGTTGCTGGGCATTGGATGTGGAGGTGAGTTGACCAAGAAGGGCACACAGGAACTTTTGGGGGTGATGGAAATTTTCTATATTTTGATTCTGGTTGTGGTCACACAACCCTGTTTGTCAGAACGTATACACCTGTGCACTTTTGAGCAGTTACTTCACAAAGGAAGATCTCCGGATGGCCAATAAACATGTGGATAGGTGCTGGACATCTGACTCATCAGGGAATACAAATGAAAACCACCATGAGATACCACCTATTAGAATGGCTCAAATAAGAATGACTGCCAACATCAAATATTAGTGAGATTGTGGAGTTTTACGTGCATTCAGTGGTACAACCTCTTTGGAGACCTGTTTGGCACTTTTTATGAAATTGAACATCTACAGTATGATCCAGCAATTCCAGTACCTTAGAAGAAAATACACATTCATGAAAAGACTTGTGCAGGAATGTTCATATAAAGCCCCAAACTAGAAACAGCCCAAATACCTATCATCTGAAAAATGGGTAAATAAATTGTTATCACAATGGAATACCACTGAGCAATACAAGGAATGAACTACTGATATAACCATATGGATGGATCTGGAAAACAAAAGAAGTACAAACCAATCTATGGTGGTAAAGTGGCTTCCTGAGGGTAGGGAGGGCAAGTGATCGGGAAGAGCAAGGAAGCTGCCTCAGTGATGGAAAAGGACTAGATGCCAATTGGGGCTGTGATCACCTGGGCATAGGTAGTTAAAACTCGTCAGATTAAGGTCTCTACATTTTATTGTATGGCAGTTGTACTTTAATGGAAGCATCTTAAAATCTCACTTGGGTAGTAGACATTTTGTTGAGTCCTGACTTTTTTTAGCTGTCCCTTCTGTTTGGTTATCATTACGTGCACTTTGCATAACCCACGTTTCTTTCTTTCTTTTTTGCTGTACGCGGGTCTCACTGTTGCGGCCTCTCCCGTTGCGGAGCACAGGCTCCGGACGCGCAGGCTCAGCGGCCATGGGTCACGGGCCCAGCCGCTCTGCGACATGTGGGATCTTCCGGGACCGGGGCACGAACCCGTGTCCCCTGCATCGGCAGGCGGACTCTCAACCCCTGCGCCACCAGGGAAGCCCAACCCACGTTGCTATTTGGTACATGTCGTTGATGTTATCCAGTATTCTCCTGGAGTTAATAGGGAAGGCTCAACTTCTGATTGATTGATTTGACATGTCTCAAAGCTTCAGAATATCAAAGGGACAGGTAAGTAACCTGTGTTTTTGACCCTGGGTCCCATAGGACCTGACTTTATTTACCCATTTCACCATTTATAGAACCTCAGTGTTGCAAAGAACTTGAAGACTTTCCATGTGCCTTAATCATCGGGGCACCCCCTTCTAGAAGGAAATGTGGCTGGAATCCCAGCCTTATGGATTGAGCTGGATGTGGGGATGGGTTTGGAAAAGAAGCTCTTGCTCCAGCTCCTTTAAACCCCAGGGTCCTTGCTTTTCTCTCTGGACTCTCCATGAGCCGTGTCGTCCATGGGCACGGCTTCAACCATCACCACTTTTTGGATGATTCCCAAGGTATCTGCAGCTCACACTTCTCTTCTGAGTTGAGGCTAGTAAAGATCTAGATGTCTACTCTGAATGGCTCTTTCTCGTTTACGCACAAATGTGCTGTTGTTCTCACTTGCTATAAAGTTTCGGACCTTTCCTCCTACTATTTTCTCTTTCCACTTCCCTTCCCGTCTTCTCCTTGACCATAGAAGTCGGGCCTCTGCCTCCCCACCCATTCACTAGAACCTTCTCATTTTAGGACTCTCTGCAACATTTGTTGATGTTAATTGTCCCTTTCTTTCCTCGAAGAAAAACCGTCCTCCCCCTTGGTCTGGGACGCCGTCCTCTCTCCTGCTCACCACACAGACGCTGCCTTTTTCCTGGCTCCCCTTTGAGATTCCAGGGCCTCTGTGTGTGTCCTTGGCCTTCTTTCTCTTGTAAGAGGACTCTGGCTTAAAAGAAACTGTTTCTTTCTCATGGTTTCAGTGTCCATTTGTACACCCATGACGCCACATCTGTATCTTTAGGCCCCGCCTCCCTCCTGAGTTTCACATCTGTGTTTCATTGCGTACTGAGCGTTTCACACTCACTGTCCAAACCAAACTCATCAATCCTCCAGCCACTGTTCCCTCTGGTTCTGGGTGTCCCCTGAGACCAGTAGCCCAGGCCCACCGCTCCTTGGTGCCTTTGGTGCTCTCTGGAGTCTGTGGATGAACATCTGTCAGTTCTGCCTGTTCTTCTTGTCCCTCCCCCACTTCCGTCTTCTCCATCCCTCCCACCACTGCCCCAGAGTGGGCCCCCGTGACCCCCTGACCTGTTCCTGGGTCTCCCTGCCTTCTTCCCCCTTTCTCTACAACCCACTTCTGCTTTCAGTTCCCCCCGCTCCGCAGGGGAAAGCCTCAGCTCCTTAGAATGACAGTGAAGCCCTTGGTCCATGCAGTGCCTGCCCCATCTGTCCCTGCGTGATGGGAGCACCCGTGAGTTTCAGTTACATTTTCCCTCCTGTGTTATCCTCGTCCCCCGGCAAAGTGGGTTGTTCCCTGCTTTGGGTTGGTGCGGCACTTCACATATTTCTTTGTTAGTAATTCGTGAGTGTGTATACACACACTGGGGACAGTACTGGATCTCTCACTCGTGTGTCCTGGGCCCATACACAGGGCCTCATACACAGAGGGGCTCACATAGGGTTATTGAAGTCCGCCTGGGCAGCCTGGTGGAAGCGCCTGCCTCTCCCTCCCTGGAAAGGCTCCACGCTCCCACACTCGGGGCTCCCCCAGGTGCCTCAAGGGGCGCGGAGCTGGTGCTGTACTTTCCTGTCTGAGTGTCTGTGCTCTGGCCACAGGAGCCCCCCGAGTCACCCACCATCTCTTCTGACGACCAGGAGGGACCACTCTGGGATCTGGAAGCTTTCTAGAGTCGATGCTAAGAAGAGGGATTGCCTCTTTCCTGTCACGTCCCAAGTGGACCTGGTGATCGGACTCTCCCAGGCTTCCCTTCCTGGGGAGGGGCAGGGAGGAGAATGGAGAGGAACCCACTCACTGCCTGGCGTCCTTCCACAGGAGGCGGAAAGGCTGGCCCCCGACAGGGGAGTTGTCTTCCACGCCAAGTGCAGGCGCTGTGTCTGGGCTACTGATGCTGATGAGAGATGGCAGAACAGGCCCGTGTCGTGTCTGCTGCTTCTCACTCCTGGCAGGGCCGTGGGTGGGCCGTGGTCTCTCTTCTGGCCTTAAATGAAGTGGCTCTTGGTGCCGGAGAAGAGGCTGTATTCTAGCCTGGTCCTACCCCACTGACACAGAAAGCCAGGGTGGCGGCAGGGATGGGCCAGGGATCGCGGCCCCGGTAGCGGTGGAGCAGGCGTTTTTCTTTGATGTCTTTAATAATTACTGTTTAAGCAACAGAAGGCAGAGTGAGATTGTCTCAAAGGCAGATCAGAGCCACGTGAGTTTGGAGGTTGGCTCAGAAATCTGCCTCCCCTTCTCGCTAGGTGGCTGTTATTTCGATGTATTTTTTATTTTATTTTCCCTCCCCCTCATTTTTGAGTGCGGCAGTCTTTTCCCTAAAGGGAGTGCGGGAGGAAGGTGCTATGTGAAATATTCTCATAGTTATCATTTGCCTGCGGCAATGCAAGTTTCTTCAGTAAGTCAAAATGTGCATTTCAGCGAAGTTTAAACCTGCCAGGCTGAGCAGCTGCGGGTGACGGAGGCAGAGCAGAGGTGACCGCTAGGGGGTTGGTGCCGTCTGAGCCGGGACTCGGCCTTGCTGTCCCTGGGGTTGGAAGAGGAAGTGGAGACGTCAGTTTTAGGCCTCAGTATTTAAATATTTGTGATTCGTCTGTTCTAAGTGCTTTGCAGTTTGTTTGCTTTTTAAAACTCCAGTGTGTGGTTTCCACTGCGTCCTTGAGTTGGAGAAACAGCAAGAGTCATGGGCTGTCCTGGCCTGAGCAGCAGCGTCCACCTTCACTATTTGCTGAGTTGCCAGACATCTGGGCCCTGGGACGGAGGAGGGGACACAGTCCCTGACCTCTGGGAACGCTCGCTGCGAAGAGACAGGACAAACCAACTTGCAGCCTCAGCTGCTGCGCCCTCCGCCTCCTGGCCGCCCACCTCCCTTGGTCCCCGGGTTCGTGGGAGGGGCGCAGAAGTTTTGAAGGGCGAGAGTGGGACGCTGCAGCTTAATTCAGGAACTCGGGCGAAGCCTGCTGTGGGGTGAGCTTCGAATGAAGGCCAGGCAGGAGTCCTGGGCCTTGTCCAAACTGCCGCTCGGTGACCTTCCGGAGCTGGGGCACCTCCCGGGGCTCATGTGACTCTTGCCAGGTAGCGAGCTGGCATGGTTCCCTGGGTTGCCGGTCCCTTCCCTGCGAGACACCGAAGGCTCTGGGAGGGGGAGCAGCGGGTACTGGGCCAGCCTGACAGGGAGGATGGGCAGCCACCCAGGCAGGGACTGTGGCCCTGACTTCTGAGAGAGAGAGCCAGCCTGCCTGTCCTCTGCGCTTGCCCCCAAACAGAAGCCAGCGCGAAGCCCAGCTGAGATCCCATCACGTTTGTGGTGAAATCTAGAGCCCGCCCGTGACCTCCGGGCCTCGGGTGGTCTGGCTTCAGCTCCTGTGTTCTTGATGGCTGCGTACTTGTGTTCCTTCTGCCTGGAACCCCAGACCGTTCTCACCACGTCTCCTCCCCTCAGCTCTGCTCAGATGCCCCGTTCACATGGCTCCCCTTGTCACCCCATCGAAGAGCACCCCTCACCCTGTGTGTCTGCTGGTTTTCTTCAAGGCGCCTCAGCTGCCTGACACGCACCACCTCCTTGCGTCTTATCCGTCTCCCTGGAGATAAGGCACAGGAAGGGGTTTTTAATGCCCAACCTCCACTGTGGCCCCTGGCCTTCCGAGCCTGGCAGAGTGGGTGCCTGGCATCTGTGGAGGACTCCCAGCTGCTCTCCATGCTGCGCAGGTGGATGGCCGGGGCTTTTGTCTTTTTTTTTTTTTAAGTAATTAATTAATTTTTGGCTGCGTTGGATCTTTGTTGCTGCGTGCAGGCTTTCTCTAGTTGCGGCGAGCGGGGACTACTCTTTGTTGCCGTGCGTGGGCTTCTCATTGCGGTGACTTCTCTTGTTGTAGAGTACGGGCTCTAGGCGCACGGGCTTCAGTAGTTGTGGCGTGTGGGCTCAGTAGTTGTGGCTCGCGGGATCTAGAGCGCAGGCTCAGTAGTTGTGGCACACGGGCTCTGCGGTGTGTGGGATCTTCCTGGACCAGAGCTCGAACCCCTGTTGCCTGCACTGGCAGGTGGATTCCTAACCACTGCGCCACCAGGGAAGTCCCGGTGCTTCTGTCTTGCTCCCACCATGCAGCCCTTTTACCCACAGCTTATCTGTTTCCTGGCACACAGGACACTCTTTGCAGCTCACTGCAGATGCTAAGCTGGAGTATTCAAGAAGCAGACTGAAAGAAAGTTCAGTGCGTTTTCCCCAAGAAAAGGTTTTTGTGTCAGCGAATTGGCAACTTGCTCACCTCCTGATTCTCCCCATAAATTCAAGCCTCTTAGGACACTGGTCCTGTCACCCTTCTCCGGGTTTGGCACAGTCTGAGTTCACAGTCGTGAACCAAAATCTGCCTCCATTTTATTTTCTTGGAGTGGAGTTGGGAAGGTGGACATAAAATTTTTAAAAATACGCTTTGATTCAACTTTCATAAAAATACTATTCACGAGGCATTGTGTACGATGTTGTGAGACCAGACTCTACAGGTAGCTGGGAATCTGTCCTGAGATGCTCCTTGCCTCGTCCTCCCGGCACTACTTAGTGGGACAGTCTTTGCCAGCCTCCTGAATGTGCAATTTTTCACCAGGAGTTGTTATTGGCAGGTGAGCGTGAAGTATTAATTTAGCCAGATTCTAGCATCTTCAGAATCACACATGAGTATTGAGAAATCATTGCTGAAACTGCTCGATCAATTTAAATTTAATTAAAAGGCATCGAATCAAAGAATAACATGGTGAAGTACAATAATAACCACAGGCATCCTGGTCATTTTACATCCTAATCCCGTTTCTGTTTTTTCAATGGAGGCAGGTAGGATTAAGCAGGCTGACTTGGACGTTCTCTTTTACTCTCCAGGAAAATGAGGATTTCCTTGCCTTAAGAGAAAAAATTTGTCTGCTTTGGTCGTCCAAAGTATCATATGTGGGCTTTTAATAATTTAGGTGAAAGGGTGCGTGAAGTAAAGTCACCTCATATTCTTTATTCGGATAGAGTATTTCTGAATTAATGCAAAATACGTGTGAAAGGTCAGTTTTGCTTCCCTGTTCCAGCTGCATTTGGAAGAGAAATACGACTAACTCTTCTTTCTAAGCAAAAATCATAGAAATGCTGCTGGCCCCTTGGGGCGGGGCGGGAACAGCCATCATCTGGAAATTCATAGTCAGAAAGAGCCCGCCTCGGGGCTGCTGGGCCCCGGGGCCTCTCCAACAGGGGCGCAGTTCCCAGGTGAACGTGGTCTCCACCCTGAGGTGGGGCCCTAGAGCAGACCCCTGGGTCATTCGACACAGCTGAGGAATGAGCTATACCTGGCAGAGCTGCAGTTGTGTGCGAAGGGGAGAGAACGCTGGGGTAGAGAAGGCTCTAGTCTTCCTAGGAGCTGGTGCGGCTGTAGAGCTGTTCATTTGTAATGTGGGTCTAAGCGCAGCAGGTGGGGTGGCCCGCCAGAGGCAGCCCTGTGACAGGTGAGGCCTGGGTGCACCCACCTGCCTCCCTGGGGTGACCTCAGATCAGATCGTGTGACCCGGGTGAAATTAATACGTGTGCGCGAAAAGACTTGTGGAAAGCTCCCCTAAGTGAGCTGTCCATGTCTGGTTCTTTCGGGCTCAGCTCTCAGAGGGGATGGCGGCTTCTGGGTTTCCTCCCTCCCGTGTTACCCTAACGCCAAGGAAGGTTTCCTGCATCTGCTCTGCTCTTCACCCTGAGGGCGGCCCAGCCTATTTCGAGCTCTGAGCAGCTAACCTCGTCCCGCTCACTGGCCCCCGAGTCCGTGGGCCTTTCACGATGTGCCATCGTGGGGTCTGCAGCCGTCCCTTCTCTGCTCTTGGCTTTATCTGTGTCGTGACTGGGCCTTGGGGTCTGGGCACACCCCCTCACTGCCCTTGTGGAGCAGATGTGCTGAAGCAGTGTTAACTTCTTTTGGGCCCAGGTGGCTGCTCAGGGATCGAAGGGACACTTTGTATATCTTCTTCTGCTGGGTCATCATTAAAGTTCACAATCCAGGTGATTCCAAAGCCGCCAAGGGCTTTACCTAGGTGACCTGCTGGGAAGGAAAAGAAGGGTTGTCATCTCAACACACCAGTATGGTAACCTTTTTTCTTCTTTTTTCCCCAGTTATCTTCCAGCTTCTGCATGGGTAGAGTCACCTGGGTGGCCCAAAACTACCCGTGTGTCTCTTTGGAACCAGGCTGGAGCATAACTTTGCAGGGTTAACCCTCTCTGCTGAAATGTTTCTGCTATATTTGAGGCTTACAAGATGAAGCCAGTTATATATATATATATATATATATATATATATATATTTTTTTTTTTTTTTTTTTTTGGGAAGTGGGGAGAAATGCTGGTCTTGTTTCTTTTCTTTTTTTTCATTGTTCAGTTTCTTATTTATATTTCCCCCCACTTTATTTATTTATTACATCTTTATTGGGGTATAATTGCTTTACAATGGTGTGTTAGTTTCTGCTTTATAACAAAGTGAATCAGCTATATATATACATATATCCCCATATCTCCTCCCTCTTGCATCTCCCTCCCTATTTATTTATTTTTAAATTGAAGTATAGTTGATTTACAATGTGTTTCGGGTGTATAGCACAGTGATTCAGGTATATATCCATCTATCTATGTATCTATGTATCTATGTATCTGTCTGTCTATCCTTTTTCAGATTCTTTTCCCTTATAGGTTAGCTGGTCTTGTTTCTTGAAGGGAAAATGCTAAAATGACTTGATGTGATGTTTGGAAGCAGCCCTCTGCTTAACTTGTGTCCCTCCAGCAGGTCGTGGTTTGGGAAGGCCACCACGTCCTCTTGGTCCATCTTTGTCTCCTGTGTTTGCAGAGCGCAGCGAACAGGGTCAGGAACCCACGCTGACTCTTTAATGGGGAAGTATTTAAAAGCTGGAGCTGAGGGCTTCCCTGGTGGCGCAGTGGTTGAGGGTCCGCCTGCCGGTGCGGGGGACGCGGGTTCATGCCCCGTTCCGGGAGGGTCCCGAGTGCCGCGGAGCGGCTGGGCCCCTGAGCCGTGGCCGCTGGGCCTGCGCGTCCGGAGCCTGTGCTCCGCGGAGGGAGGGGCCGCGGCGATGGGAGGCCCGCGTACCGCAAAAAAAAAGAAGAAAAAAAAGCTGGAGCTGTGCTCTCCTGTCCCCTAGCGGGTCTCTGCATGGGACCCTGTGGTTAGCTGGGTCCGGGGTGCTTTGGGCCTGGCCCCCAGGCCGCCGGCCATTCCGGCACCAGCACCTCTTGCTGGGCTTCCGGCAGCTCGGAGCCTTCTGCTGGGAGAGCTTTGTTTGTCATTGCTCGACAGCCAGGAACCTGAAGTGGCGGGCGAGGCACGGACCTGCAAGGTGGCTGCGTGTCCCCGTTGCCGTCCTCCAGGCTGTCATCCTAAATCGCTGTGCACCTGCTAACGAGTTGCTGAGGCATCACCTTGCGTTTGGAGCAGCTGCGTTAATTACATCCTCAGAGCCGTCCCCTGCGCCCACCACTCCTGGCAGCTTCCTTTGCTTTAAATTAATAGACCAAATTAGAGGGAAGTGGGGAGGGTGTCCCTGGAGGCCAGATGCCCTCTGCTCCTCGAGGCCTATGATGACTTTTGTTAAGGACCAGGAAGTGCAGTCCGTAAGGCGGTCCCTGGAGGGCGTTTGGGCGCCCGGGAGGCCACATGAATGAAGGTGGCTCCTCTGAGCTGGGAGGGCCCTGCCTGTGCTCGTTTTCTTTGGCACCTCGTGCCCTCGTGGGCGACGGGGAGGAGGGGCTGAGCGATTGTCCCACCTGCTGGCAATTATCGTCCATCCAGAAAATAAGACCTTAGTGACACACCTGAAAGCCTGGAAACAAAGCTCATCTACAGAGTCTTTGCATGTGTTTTGTCGTCTCTAAATACCCCGAAAGGTAGACCAACGAGGGCAGAGCAGGTCCAGGACCCAGAGCCCTCCTGCCAGGCCCCTCCTTTTACCGCATCCCTGCCTCCGGCTGTAAGGACAGGCAGCCGAGTCTGTGGCTTGAGCTGCGGAGGGCAGTTAACTTCCCTGAGCTATTTTCATCATCTGAAAAATGGGAACACGGAGCCTGCCTCTTGGGTCTGCTGTGAAACGTAAACCCTCAAACTTCATTACTTCTCTCTGCTTCCGTGCCTGCTGTCTGCTTCCTGCCCTGTGCCCAGCCTCAAGCTTATTCCTGGCACACGCTAGGTGTTTGGTACATATTTGCTGAGCAAGTGAAAGTGACAGTGATTTGCACAATGGTAGCTAAGGACACCCCACCCCTTATCTTCCTGAATCCCTGCCCCCTTGCCTCCCCTCCCCTGCCCTCCACTGTAGCTGTAACTGTAGGGCCAGAGGTGATGGCCAGGGTGTTAGGATCCCTCAGTTGGTGGGTGGCCTGGAGGGGTGAGCAGTACAAGCCTGGTTTGAGAAGCATAAGAAAGGCTTTGCCTCCCTACTTTTTCACCTCAGTTGCTTGGGTTTCATCTGGATTAGCAGGTTTTTTAGGAGCCTCCCAGGAAGTCACACACTCTTGAGTTCACTGGCTTGGGTAGCCATAACCCTGAAGGTCAAGTCCTTTCCGATTGGCTGCTGCAGCATGCTTCGCAGGCCAGCAGGGTAAGCGGCGGTGGTGTCCCCGTTTGTTTCTGAATAAGACATTATTCCCAAGAAGTCACCAAGTGTGAAAATGTGTGTTATCTTGCTAATGGGACACTAATGAAATATTAAAGTGCATCTCTCTTCCTGTCAGTTTCCTGGGAGCCACTCGATCCTCTTGATTCTAGTCTATCTTTACATAAAGAGCCCCAGGGAATTAACATTTCTTATACTTTTCAAAATAACCTTGGTATTTCTGCTGCCGCAGTGGAGAAGTTCGTAATTTCCACTTGGTGACCGGCTGGGTTGAGACGCTCTCCCTCTGCAGGGGGTGCCCTACCTGGAGGGGGGGGGGGTCCCTTTGGTCAGTCCTCCCAGCACCTGTCCTCCTGGCTGACAGCTTCTCCCAGCTCCCTTGTGGTCCCCACTGTCTCCCTCTCAGCAGAAGACTTGACCCCAGTGTGCAGGGGATACTCTGTTGTAGCCACTCTGGGCTGAGCCAGGCCACTGCCAGTTGCCATACATGGGTCACAGAATACTTCCCACTACCCAGTGAGGCAGCTGGGGAGGCGTTTCTGTTCCCACTTTGCAGGGAAGGCAGCTTGGGCTCCATGAGGTTAAGTGGCCTGCCCAAAGGTACCCCGCTGGTAAGTCAGAGGCAGGATTTGAACCCAGCCCACGCCCTGTAACGCCAGCGCTGGGCTGCTTTCCCCAGCAACCCCGTCCAGCTACAGGTGTGACCTAGCCAGGTTGCCGTCAGTGTGCCATGACCTTGAGTGAGTCACGTTATCTATGCTTCAGTTCCCCCTCTCTGAAAGGACCTAAGTGCCATCCTTCCTTCTCTATGTGTGAACGTTCCTGGGGACAGAGGCCATGGAGGAGGGGTTGGACTTCTGGGGCCAGTTTCTCCCCCTGGCCTCTAGATTGGAGCCCTCATCTTTGCTCTGGCCACCACATCCTCTGGCTCAGATGCTTGGGGAGGTTGAGTCCCCTACACCCCCCACCTGTGAGTCCCACACAGCTGGACACTGGCTCCATCAGGTTGCTCACTGCACTGCTGGGGAGCCTTTGGGTCCCCCCAGAGCCACTTGCCTTTGGGGTTCCCCACACCCCCATCCTTGTTGGGGTGCCCTCCCCAGCACAGTGCAGTCATGGCAAGGGAGGCATTCTGCTTGATCCCTGGGAGTTTTTGGCCAGGTGCTGGCCCCTGCCTAGAGTACCTTGCTCCTCCCTCACCCCACTTAGCTTCTTCCAGCAGAGACTCAGGTCAGCTTCTTCCTGGAAGCTTCCACTAACCGTTTCCTACCCTGAATGCTGTTCTTTCTCTTCCTGAGTGTTTTTAAGTTGCTTTATGGATGAGCATTTCTGTGTGAGCCCCTCAAACTGTGCTGTGCTGGGCTCCGCACTCCATGCTGGAGACCAAGCTGAGGAACGTGCAGAGGAGGGAGATGTGGGGAGGGGACCGGGAGAGACTCGCAGAGGAGGTGGCATGGATTTTGGTTCTGAAGGCAGAGTAGGATGTTTGAGAGGTAAAGGGGGGCCCTTCCTAGGGGAAGGAATAGCACAAATGCAGGCATGGGAGCAGGCAAGGATGGATTTGGAGGCAAATGAATAGTCCGTTTTGTCTGGAGCACAGGATTCGTGTCAGCGTCTCGAGAGGGGGCAAAGACCCTGCACTAGGGCAAGGGTCTCTGTCAAATGGTCTAAACTGCCTGTGGGGGTGCTGAGCATAATCACACTTGATCATTTCTGAGGGATTCTGGTTGCTGCCTGCCTCCCCCAGTTGAATGTAGGTTGCAAGAAGGCAGGGCTTTTCCACTGTTGTGCCTCTGGTGTTAGGACAGCACCTGATAGATATATTTAACGAGTACTGAATTCTCAAGTAAATGAATGTGCACTTGAATTAAGGCGGAGCAATTCACACACAGAGCTACTAGCTATGATGGCCTAGCTAGTGGCCATCCATGGCCATTTATCGTGGCCTCTGGCCAGTGGTACTAGTTGTAGGCCACATGGGGTGCTCTCAGTCTCTTCTCAGTGCCTGGTCCCAGGCAGACCCATAGGGAGGCTGGCACAGGTGCATGGTTGGGTCACAGACCTTTCCCTCTTTGAAATGCAGCCCGCTTAGGCCTGGCTTGCGGAAGTCGGGGCTTTTAGTTCAGCAGGTCTGAGGCAATGGGGAGCCCCTGTTAGCCAGGGAGGTGCCAGGAGCCACCAACTCTGGGGCCAGCGTTCTGCTGTTTTCTCTCCCCTCCTCAGGAACACATTCTTGTCTCCATCCCACCAGCTTTGTTTTTTGAAGAAAAATTAAGTCTTATTTATTTTTAAAACCAAACCACTAGGGAAATGTGTCACAGTCTTGAAACAGCAAACAGACAGGCTATGTTATCAAGTAATAAGTTGGTAAAAACGCAACAAGGTCCTTAATAAAACGATAAGGTGCCTGAACTGCGGCAAGAACAACGCATGTCGCACAAGTGGTATTTGGTAACGGGGGGCTGTCCCGTGTTTTGCTCTAAAGGAGTCACAGCTCGCCCCTGAGTTGCTGACTTTTTCTCCTTTGACCTTCGTGTTGCCAAGGGATTGTTTCAACAGAGCTCTGTTATTACAGGGCACAAAGTAAGCAATACTGGGTTTAGGCTTTCATTCTATTTTGTTTTATGGAAACCAGATTTTTCCAAAGCCAGTACTTCATAACTCTCTTAATTAATAAGCAGCTAACAATTCCTCTTTCGCTGTTCATTCCTGAATACTAGCATACAGCACAGTCAAAAATCCCCTTTCCCTTCAAGTGTGAGTGTCACTGCAAGATTGTCTTGCCACTCGGCTGACTCTGCTGCAGACAGCCTCAGGGCTCATCATGGCTGCCAGTTAGAGGGGAGGTGTGCTTCCCCTACCAATGTGATAGCGCTTCTTATATTTTTGCAGGGTCTCCAGGCTGAAAGATGTCATGTGTGAGAATTTTAAGAAATGCGCAGGCACATCCTGACGGCCAGAAATGAATATCCGCAAGGACCCTTTCAGTTTTTATCCAAACTACCTCTCCCAACTCTGCGTCTTAAAGTAGCTTCATGCCCTTGTATATAAAACAGAACCACGCGAAACAAATCCCCAGAGGCCCCCTTTCCCCTAATAAATTAGTGACCCTCCTGGATTTTGTTTTACTTCCAGTTTGTGGAACATGTTGTAGTGATCTTTCTGGCAAACAGGAGGCTGGCAACGAACAGAAACAGCTCTCCTCACACCCCACCAGCTCATAGGCGGGTCAGGTGAACCTGCCAGCCTTCTGGTATCTGTGTACTAAGAGAATCTGGTACCTTGGAGGGCTCTGGTTTGGTGCAAGGGAGACTCCCTGTTGCCGGGATAAGCCCTGGCCACGTGAAGTTCAGCCTCACAGAAACTCTCCTGTGCTATCTCTGACCCAAAGCTTAGCACCAGTTTCTTTCACTTCCTAGGATTCACACACAAAGAACCAGTGTCCAGAGGCAAGTGACATAGGCCTTAAACTTGCTGCCATCCTTAATTTCCTCATTCATAAACTTTCCTTAGAAAACCCAAATCCCCGTTCCTCTTTTTAAATAGATTCCTGCCTTCAGCCCCGATGGCCAGTAGCAGACAGCTATTTCCCAATGGACGAGAGAGACTCCTTCATCTTCTTGGTCATGGTTGGGATGAGGTTCACTTGGCCATCCACACACTTGGTCACGCAACTCTCCAGCTGCCGCTTCACCTGAAGCTCTTTTCTCCCCGCATCTGTTGAATCTCTGGCTTTGTCGTTGCAGTGTATAGTGTATAGTGCATAGGGCCAGGCGGTCCTGGAACTTCTCCAACTCGCAGGTCACCAGGGCCTGGGCTTGAGCCAGAGGTGCACGGCAGCGCTCAATGCGCTGGTGCACTTGCTGCATGGATGCCTGGCCGTCCTCACAACAGCCGGTGCTGCACCGGAATGTGAGGCCCTGCATCTTCCGGATGTTCTCTCTCCAGACTCTTCACCACAGAGTCCGCCGCCTCCTGCACCCGGAGCTGCTGCAGCTCTGCCATGGCGACCCCGCGCAGCTCCCTGCCGCACCGGCGCCCACATGCTCACCAGCTTTTTATCTTAATTTACGAGCCTGCTGTAGCACCAATGAAGACATACTGTACTGCCTGGGAAAAAAACCACAGCCGAATTCTAATTCTGTACGATTCAAAGGCACGCCTTTGTCTGGAGCTGCTTCAGAAATAAGAAAAGTAGGAGACACAGCCCTGCTCGGGCTTGCTGGACTTGTCAGGGACCCTCGTCCTGGCCGTCTCCTATTGGCCTTGGGCTTCATTAAGCCTTCTGATTTATTTCTGTAGTCACTATTTTTTGAAAAAAGTAAAGCTGCCTTAATGGAAACTTTTAAAATCCAGGAGCTTTGGATTCCTCTACTTTGTCAGGCAAAAGTGGATTCATTTAGGTAGTTTTATCCACAAAAATGCACGTATTTATGAAGGTTTCAAAAATTAGCCTTTTCACTTCTTTTACTCCAGGAACCTAAAAACCAGACTTGGAAGATAATTTTTGTAGTGGGGTATGTGCATTCAGTCAACTAGGAAATGTAGCGGTTTTCGAAGGTCTCAGAATTTCTGCATCTCATAATTCCTTTGTCCGGTCCTCTTGGGGACTTGCTCCTGAGTTCTTTTCCTGCCCAGCCTCCTGATTCGGAGGTGAGGTGTCCCTGTGACTGCAGTTTGAGAAGTTTCACAAGAAGGTGAGGAGTGGCCAGAGGAGGGGGGATGGGGAGAATAGAGCTGAGCGAGCCTTGCTTTTCAAGATGGGGGAGCCCAGCGCAGCCTGGATGGAGAGGGAGGGCTGGACTTCCTTTGCTGGAGGCAGGTCCACGGGCAGAGCCTGGGGGCAAGAGGAGGTGGTGTGCCGTGGAGGGCGTGAGGGCCCACGTGGTGAATGAGCCAGAGGCAGCCATGGGCCTCTGGCCTTCCCCTCCAGCAGCTGTGGCCACTGGCATGGTGGGAGACGCTGGTCTGGGGAGGAGGATAGAGTCAGTGATGTTCACGGTCGCTGAGGAAGCGAACAGGCAGCCCTGCTGCTGACCAAGCCTTTCTCTGAGGTCGGGGTCTGGAGGCGGGGTAGCCCTCCACCTTACAAACAAGCGTCTGGTCCCAGCATCATGCCACTCCCAGACGCCGGCGTGGGACCGGTGCCCCCCTCCCCACCCTGGTCTGTGGCCGGTTGCTCTCTGGTGGGTCCCTCACGCTGGGTGTGGGCAGTGGAGCCCCCAAGTCTCCAGGGCACGTCCTGTGAACGCCTTCCTGTTCCCAGGCCCAGCTGCCTCGGAGCTGACCACGCTGCCTGGGAAGGGGTCGAGAAGGGGGCCGGGGTACACAGTGTGTCTGCGTTCTTCCTCTGTGCTTTCTCCTGCCACCGGGTGGGAATCCCCAGGACAGCAGAAATCTCCGGGTGTCTCCCTGGCTGGGGCTCCCCCACCTGTCAGCACAGAGCCAGGCCTTTCCCAGGCATCGCAAAGTAGAAAGCGCATCTGTTTTCCAAGAAAGGACGCTGAGAGAGATGGCCAAATTGAGTTAGGAGTGCCAGGAATCCAGACCCACGAGTTCCTGTAAGGCCCGCCTTACCTCTGAATTACAGCTGCTTTCCGCGTTTCTGCAGGGAAACCGAGCCGCTCTCCCCGTGGCATTTACAACGGCTTGATTTACAGGCCCGCATGCTCGCTGCACACTGCACATCCATTCTCTCTCCGTCTTTAAACTTTTAAGCCTTTGCCTTATGAATGAGGCGGCTGATTTTCTAGGTTCCCTGGGCTTTTTATATGAGGTCTTTTTCTTTCTTCTCTGCTGGTTTCTCCATAAACATGTTCTGAACACCTACCCTGTGCAAGACCTGTGACGGGCTCCCCAGGGGTCCAGAAACGAACTTGTCAGAGTTCTGGGCCTCAAGGACTTTGCATTCAAGGGCGGGTGGGAGGGAAGATGCCCGACATGCAGAGAGGTTCCCTACTCGGTGTCCCCACTGAGCAACCCTGTAACGGACGCTTATTCTGCGCTGACGCCGTGTGAAGTGCTCGGGCCTAGTGCTGATGGCCAGGACCGACGAGGACCCCGAGCTCACCCCGTGGGGAGGGGGCGGTGTGTCAGGGGGTAGGAGGACAGGATCACAGACCACTCCTGGAGCCCACAGCAAAGCCCGTGTGGTCTGGAGGGCGGGGGTCAGGGATCGCAGGTGAAGGGGGCAGGGGAGAGGGAATTGTTCCAGGCAGGTGGAGTTGCCCCGTGAAGATGTGGCATCCAGAGAGAGCACGGCGTTTCCGAGAAACCGCCCGAAGTCCAGAGAGTGTGTAGCGTGGAGCGAGGCAGAGGTCGGGGTGCTGGAGCTGTCTCCGCCCCAGGCGGAGCGGAGCCCAGACGGCGGTGGCCAGCGTGTGTGACGAGCGTGGGGAGACACCGGGGGGCCCGGGCCGGGCGGCTGATGCGATTTCTGTTGCTCGGAGGAAGGGCCACGGTGGCAAGACCGTACGTGAGGAAAACTGTTCAGAGACCCTGAACTTGCTGTCATTAATCTCAGTGACAACTGGGCCAGAGTGGGAGAGAAGTGACAGGTTCGAGACGTTGTTAAGGAGAGGACTCTGTAGGACTTGGTCATCAGTCCGACCTGGAGGGTGAGGGCCGGAGGGGAGCCAGCACAGCTCCAGGGCTTCTGTCTTGGCCTGCTGGGCTGGAGGAGGTCGCGTTCACTGCCACGTGGGACCCCGGGGTGTAGGGAAGCCTGCGGTTCGAGGCCCCTAGGAGACACCCGCGGGCAGTAGGATCTGTGAGTGTAAAGCTCAGAATCAAGGAGGGCCTGGGAAATACAGCTTCGGGAGTCAGCAGCAGCTACAGCCCGGGGAGTAGATAGAAACCCCCAAGGGGCGCAGTGGAGTGAGAGGGAAGGAGAGCCTCAGGGAGCCCCCTAGAGACACAGCATTTAAGGGGAGACAGAGGGAGAACCGCCAAGCAGTAGCAGCGAGGCCTTCTCAAGGGGGACGTTTGCACGCCTTCTTTGGTGCAGGACAATGGCAGGACCTCAGAGACCCTGGGGCCCTGGGAGAAGACGCGGGTCACTGGACCAAGTGGCCCAGCAGGACCACAGCAGAGAAGCAGGGAGGAGCTCGGTCTGCCTGGGACCTAGGTTGGTGGGGCTGCGTCAGACCCAGCACCTGGGGGCCCAGACCCCCTGAGCCCCTGGGCCCTGCTTCCCTGCCTCTAACTTTCCTGCTGTGGCGAAGGCCTTCCCAGCTCCTCTTTGCAAAGAATTATGCACTTCTTGACTGGAGCTCATGGAGCAGTCCTGACGCCGAAGAGAGAAAACATGTTTGAGGAAGAGGAGCCTTTCCCCGAGTCCTGAACTGGCCGCTTCTTGACGAGAAGACTGCTTTTTTAATCTAAAAGAACTTTACATTTACGCTTGACTGAAGCACAGGCCACATTTGTCCTGGGAGCCAATGGGAAGCCGGGGTTTGGGTAATCTATGCGAGGCCCCTTAGCTTCCCTGCATCCATCATCCCAAGTGACAGAATTTACATCATTAATCATTGGTGGCAATAGAAAAGTCATTGGAATAGAATGTTGTCACAGGATAAATATCTCCCAATTGCGTATAAATGTCTCAGCTTTACTGTACTGTTTGTGCTCGAGAAATACCGTGGTGGCTTCAAAATGGTATTTATGTGGCATCAGGAAGCCATCAACACCAGCCTGTCCTGCCCACACCCTCTCCCAAGGAAGCCTGGACTCCCCCCAGGGGCCTCAGCCTGGGGCCACCGCACACCTGGATTTGGGCAAAGGGAGGGATGCTGCTGGCTCCCGGGCGCTTTAGGGTGGCCGATGCTGTGAGGGTTAGAAAACGCTCCAGCCCAATAATCCTGCCGTGACACCCTGGTCGTCGTCCCATGGCTAGAGGGATTTGCACCTTCCCTCTCCATGGCCACAGACCCTTTGATGCAGGGGAGAAAAGGATGTGAACCTGGCCGGGCTGCAAGGCCAGAGGGCCAGACGCTTGCAGGCGGCTTCACCGTTTCAGAAATCAAGCCCACAGCGTTTTTCTGGCTGGCGTCTCTCTGTTCCATGACCTGAAAACACGCTGTTTTTGGAAAGTGCAGATCTGCTGACAGACACCCTTTTCTGGAGGTTTGTGTGTTTCTCTGTGGGGCGAGCCGCCCTGCCTCGGATGGGCCAGATGCTGCTGGAGAAGGCGCTGGGCTTAGGAAGCGAGGCCCTTTTTGCTGGGATTTGAAGGAATTCTTTCTGCTTGAGCCTCAGGCTCTTCGTCCACTCAGGGTTCCTGGAGCCCTGCAGGGCCCGGTGGGAGGAGTGGGCACCCCCAGAAGCGGGGTGGGCACACCAGGGGCCTGAGGTAGGGGGCTGCCTCGGGTGGAAGGGCTTGCAGGCCTGTTAAGGACCGACTCTGTGTGACCAACGAGCTGTGTTAAACCGGAGCCAGGTGTCTGAGCTGATAAGCCGGGGCAGGGCTTTGTGGAGTATATTTGGCGGGAGGAGAGGTAGCTCCCCTTTTCTGTAGGGAATTTCGTAAATCATGGCCTATCAGATATGGAAGATATGAGGCCAGGTGGATCCCCGACTTTGGATGTCACAGACTGGTCAAATTTTAAAAGTTTTAATTTGACCAAGTGAGGCCATTAAAAGTCAGAGGCCAGCTACTATATCATCATTTCATAAGTGGAAGAATATTCTAATACCAGCAATATAAGAGGGACATAATTTCAATATAAAGAGTATTTCTCAAACGGAATAAATTTAGCTTTATGAAGAATTTGTTCCATTATACCTGTTTTGTTTTGATTTTTCTTTTGTCTCTCGTTTTTTTAAAATCGAGAGAAAAGTCCGGCAAAAATCTGTTCCTGGTCCCCAGTCCCCTCATTTCAGGCGAGCAAAAGGAGGGAAGGTGTCTGGCCAGAGCCCCATGGCCAGCAAGGCTTGTGTATCGTTCCAGCTAATTCTGGCTTCATAACAAGTCACCTCAGGCTTCGCAGAATCCTTTATTATTATCACCTCTCCTGGTTCTGGGGGCGGCTGGGCCGGGCCGGGGCCCTCACTCGGGGTCCCAGTGCTGCCGAGTTATCCGGAGGGCCCCTCACTCCGTGTCTGGGAAGACGCAAACCACTGGGGGCAGAGCAGCGGGGGGCTCCTTGGGCCTCCCTCCTTCTGTGTGGTCTCCACGGCTGCGGCAGGACAGCCAGACTTCTCACGTGGGCCCTAGAGGTGCGAGTCCTGACAGGGAACCCAGGGGAAGCTGTGTTGCCTTCATGAAGTCACATAGCATCGCTTCTGTGAGCTTGTATTCAAGGAGGGGGGAATTACATGCCCTTCTTGTTGGGAGAAATGCCAAAGGGTTGGCTGACATGCTCTAAAGCCACCCCATGGCTTCCAAGTTCCTCTGAGAGCCAGGTTTTAATCTGGGGTGCTGGGACCTTAGATCCCCCCTCCCCTTACCTGTTCCAGGAACAAGTCTGGTGGAGGATAAAGCAGGTGGCTCTCTGGTGATGGGGGGCTGTTTCCGCTTGCTGGTCGCTGCTTGCACTTCTCTGAAGTAGTAAAAAATTCATAGATAAGGTAGATTCCATCAAATAAGTATCAGTTAAGCTCTTTGATGATCATAAGCGAGATGATGAATTAAAAAGTTAATCTAGAGAAATAACTGATAAAGAACAGAGACTTCGGGAATACAGCGTAAACTCGCGGAACTCCAAGCGCTCACTCTTTATAAGAAGGCGGCCTGCAGCCCTGCTTGAGCACCTGCTGTGTGCAGAGGTGTGGGGGATGCGAGCCTGAGCCCCCGAGTATCCGTGATCAGGTTGGGGGCCTCCTCGTGTCACCGTGTCGGGACCAGAGCGTGGACAGGGATGACAGCAGACCCTTATTAAATCCCTCTGCTCGGGGTGGGCTCGTGGGCTGCTGGCTTTCAGCTCTGCAGCTCCCCGTCCAGGAGGTCTGTAAGGGCTTGCAGGGAGGTGAGGAGGGATAGCAGGCCACCCCAGAGCCACGTGGCCAGGCCCTGTGGGGACGCCCACAGCCCAGCCCCCAGCACAGGGCCGGCAACCTGTTCAAGCCGCACCGGGTGAAGTGCGAGCAGGTGGGGCAGGGAGATAGGTTTCCACCAGCCTGGGGAGGGTCCCGTGTGGTTGCTCTCCGTGGGGATGAGCTGCCCAGACGGGGGGTTTAGGGTCAGCTGGGGCAGGAAGTCCATGTCCGTCACCGTTTCCTAGTTACTGGACACCAGGTGATTCCCCCAGCCCCGCCCGGGTCTGGCCCAGTGTCCTGCCTCCACGGGGACCCCGGCTCCCATGAAAGCCTTCCGGGGTGTCCCTGGCCTCCGCCCCACGAGCTGTGTGTCTGTTCGTGTGTCTCCCTGCTTGGGTGGCAGGCACCCCAGAGACCTCCGTCCTTTGAAGCCTCAGGGGGGAACCTTCTTGTTTGCTCAGGGTGACAGGCGCCGTCCCCAGGAGGTCCTGCAGAGCTGCCCCACCATGTACCCGCCCCCCGCATCCCCTGCGACTCCTGGGGAAACAGCGGGGAAGGCTTTGCGTTTCTGCCCAGCCCGCAGCCCCTCTGAGACCTCTCTTCCACCAGCGCCAGGCGAAGCGTGGGGGCCGTGGATGAGTTCCCGGGGAAGCTGGCCAGACGCCTACCCGTGGGCCTGCGGAGGTGCCAGCACCCAGCACAGAGCAGTGGATGGACAGACACGCTTAACCTTCCCCACGGACTGCCCAGAGGCCTCGTTCTTTCCCTCTGAATCACTGAGACCTGCTGGGTTGGTGGGTAATTGTTTCATACTACAGCTCTTGCCAAAAGGAGGGGGAAAAACAGTTCCCCAAGGTATGGAAGTCATCAGAAACAAGGACCCCCCCCCGAGGCCATCACGCAAGCTGGTTTGCAGCTTCGCAGATGAAGGGGCGACTGGGGTATGTTCCCGTGTAGAAACGAGATGGAGGCTGACAGGATCAGAAACAGCGCTGGGAGCACAGGCCAGCCAGGCCCGCCTGTCACCTCCTCGTTCATTTCATAGAGTTGACTTACCACATGCCAGGTTCCAGGAATGGGTGTACAAGTAGTGAACCCAAGGGGCGACGTCCCCCTTCTGGAACTTTCCTACTAGCGGGGGAGACAGATGGTGGGGACACAGGAGCTGCTGGGGAGGAGGCAGGTCAAGGAAGGCCTGGCCGAGCCCCATGACCTTGAGCAGGGCTGCTGGAGCCGAGAGTCAGGCCTGGGGCGTGGGCTCGCCGGAGGCACCCGCTGCCACCCTGGCCCTCGGGAGTGCGGGGTGGTAACCGGGGGCCTGGCCTCTCCCTCCTTTGCCTCCTGGGTGTCGACGCTGCTTTTCTGATCTGGTGCCTGTGAGGAGGAAATATATATTTAGACTCTTCTGTACTTTCCGTGGTAACAGTCGCTTTATTCCTGGTGAAGAATGAGGAAAATGGGTCAGCTGTATTTACTAAGAAGCGTGTTCCAGCTCCTTTTCCGAGGCTATTTATAAACTTTAAAAAATGTGAGCTAAGTTTTTTGCATCTTACTGGAAGCCAGAGTGCCTATGAATACCCTTTCTATTACTATACCGGGAATCTAGCACTTCGGATTTGAAACAAGTCAACTGGGGCAGATAGAAATCTTGCAAACAGTGATTTTGATGCGCTCTGGCAGGATGGGTTTGCCTCGTTGGTCGGATTTCTCTGGGCGTTTTCTTCGTGAGACCTAGTCTAGCTTTCCTGGGTGTGGCGAGTGGACCACACAGTCTGACCCTGGCCCCACTGGGCCCTCGGGGGCTGCAGGTCCCTGGGGTGGCGGGTGCCCGAAGCCTGGTGACTTGGGGAATTTTGGAATCGCTCATCCATCCTTTGGGGCAACGGGGCCGTGGGCCGCTCCATGGTGGGCCCTGCTGGCTCAGCCCAGGGCTCACCTTCACTCACGTCCTCCGTCTCTGATGCCTCGGCCCGTGTGTTGCAGGGTCACCGGTCCACTTACATCGTGCCCCGTGTGTGCACAGAAAACGTAGCTTCTCTCCTTCTCTCCACGTGGCCTGACCTTGCTTTCGAGAGCGGAGGGCTGGGCTCCTAGATTTTAGGTCCACTCTGGGAGTGTAGTCGAATGGCTTGTATCAGCCCCTGAGGGAACCCCTCTCTGCCTGGATGTTTTGGGTCCCTGTTCCGTCTTTCGGAGCGCCCCTCCCCCGCTTCCCCCTGCCCCTTGGGGTTTGGGGAGGGGTGTGTGCTCGTGGCCTGGTGGTGGCTGAGGGAGGGGTCCCTGCACTCCACGGGTGGCCCCGTGGGTGCTGCTTGCAGAAAGGCTGGCCGGATGAGCCCCAGGAACCACCGGCCCATCTGGCCTCTGGGGAGGCAGCCCCGGAGGTGGAGCTGGTCCACTTTTATCTTCTCAGCGTTCCAAGGCCCCTTCCAAAGCGGCCTCCGCATCTTGACCATCAGAGGCCTCAGCCTTCCCGCCTTCTCCCACCGAGGCGCTGGGGCCCGCAGGTCATGGGGCACTAAGCCACCCGCTGGGGGTGTCTGTCCACCAGGGGGCAGGTCTTGGGGGGCTCCTCCCCTCACTGCCTTAACGGCTGCAGGGGACTTATTTCCTCTCTGTGCCCCTGCCTTCTAGGGGTATCACATCCATAATAAAGGTGATAATGATAATAAGAATGACCAACAGTCACCACTCGCTGATCACTTACTCTATGCCCAGCAGAGTTCTGCACCCTCCTGTGTAGGGGCTGATCCCTCTTCAAGGCAAAGAGGGTTATTAGCGGATGAATCCAGTTGTTCCAAAGCCAGTTGCTCAGAACAGTACCCGGCAGCCTGAGTGTGAGCTCCGGGCGGTCCGCCATCCATGATTGCTCTCCGTCTCGTCCATCTACCTGCTCCAGAGCAGAAGTTTCCAAACTTTCTTGGTTCTTGGCACCCTGATTGTCTCAGTGATTTTCTTTTATTTTTTTTATGGCATCCCTAGAATACTTAACGGTTCCGTTAAGAATACTTAACAGTTCCGTTTATTAAGCAGTTAGATCCAAAAGCCTTAATAAATATTGTGTCCTAACAACAGCTGCTTGAAAATGTCAAACGGCTATTTTTTTATTTCATTTATTCATTTATTCATTTCATTTTATTTCATTTTTTTATTTCATTCTTAAATTACCCAGTTACTTACTAATGGGATATGTGTGACCATCGGGGACTGGACAGCTTTTCAAATCCCGGAGTCAGATTGGGTGCCACCAACCCCACTTCCTGTTCCATCCGGATTTTTTCCAGGTCCTTCTCATCTCAGCAATCACTGAAAACTCAGCTTCCCAGTGACATGACGTCCTCAGAAGGCTCGTAGGCTCATCTCACGGTGAAACTGTTATTCCAGCGGGTCTGGCAGGGGTCCGACAGATATATAGTATTGCTTGTTTCCCTCCATAACTTAAAATATCCTGTGGTCTCATGAGTTCTCGGAGGCTCTCCAGGGTGCCTGGGTGCACAGTTTGGGAACCGTGTTCCTAGGGCCTTTGGTTCCTCCTTGGTACCCAGGAAGCAGATCATTGACCCTCAGGTCTCAGACTCCTGGTACCCATCTGGGGGGTGGTGCGTGCGGGAGAGATGACAAGGGTCTCGTGCCCACCTCCATCCTCCCTCTCGGCCCCTCCCCAGTCTCTCGGGACAGGAAGGGGTGTTCCCTGCGCTCCCTCCCTCTGCATTTCATTCTCCTCCTGCCTGGGCATCAGCCAAGGGGTGAGGGTGCGGAGGGGCATCTTCTCCACCCTCGAGGAAGAACCCAGGCCCCGGATTCAGAAAACCCTCCCTCTGAACAAAATGCTCTCCGATCTGCGGCCACGCTGCTTGCACTAACAAAAATCATGCCAGCCGTTCACAGCTGAGAATTCCCTTTGTTGTTTTGGTGGGTAACGTGTCCTCTCCTCTGCCTGAAGTACTGAAATCCGTTGCTTCAACGGGCAGGGAGCTCCCCAAACCACTCGGTTTACAAGACAGCGAGTCTGAAAAGACTTCTAAAATGTTGTGCTCACTCTGCAAGCATCAGAGGAGGAACCAGGTGTCTGTACCTTCCTGTTCAGCAGGTGCGAATGTCTTAGGCCGATGGTAGACCAGGTGGGCAGGGCTGCATCTTATTAAACAGGTTCTTCACCCCAGGTCCTCTGTGCTATTCCTGCTCTCACACAGCCCCTCCTCTTTACCTTTACTCCCACCTGCCTTCCCCATCTTAACCCTCCCAGGGAAGAGTTGATTACCTCCGTCTCCCCTGGGAAGATGCCCCTGCCTGCCTTGTTCCCAGACAGGCCCTTCCCTGCCGTTCCAGCTGCGGCCACTGCACCCTCCCTCCTTCGCCTGGGTCGGTTCCAAGATCTCACCCGGCTCATTGGCACTCGGGCGGGACCTTTTCTCTTGCTGTCGCCTCCATCTGGCCTCTCTGTCTTCAGCCGCTCCCATGCTGCCGCAGCTTATTTTGGTCTCACTTTAAATGTTGCTTCCCAAAAAGGCCGTCTGTGAGACCCCGTCTAAAGGAGGCCCCCAGCCCCTCTGTTCAGTCCCCATGGCTCAGCCCCGGCAGAGACCCCGTCTGCATCGTGCTGTTTTCTCGGCACCCAGCGCTTTCTCAGAGCAGGGAATTTTTTTAACAGGAGGGACGTTCAGGGTCGCCAACTTTGAATTTTGCCAAGTAAGACTTTGAAAAATTCCAGCGACCATATATCATCGGCGTTTCAGAACAGAAAAGTTGGCAGGACATAATCTCCGGATGAAGGACAGTTCTTCAGATGAAATCAGTTTGGCTTTATTGGGAACGTGTTGCATTGGCCCTTCTCTCATCTCGAGGAGGATGGATGGAAACCCTCACGACACGACATGAGTCCGTCAGTGAGCGCTTTGGGGACTCCGTGGTCACCCTCCCAAGGCCGTCCTTGTTTCGTTCTCGTGACGTTTGTCCCCTTCACTCAGCTGTGAGCTTCTGGTGGGGGGACCACACTTTAGACTTAAGTTGTCTTTGCTGGGCTTCACATGCCCGTGTTGGTCTCTGGATGCTTCCAGATCTGTTCAGATGCCCTCTCCTGTAGCTTCGAGCCGGCCTCACCTCCCCTTGCACCTTGGTGACTTGTCATCATCCATCCACACGCCTGTCCCCCTGGTGGAGAGCCAGTGCCCAGACAGGGTCCAGGGCTCCCTCCGTTTTGTTCTGCGGGGCTGGCACCCGCGTTCCTCACTGTGCTGTGCGCTGCTTCGATCCGCTGAAGACAAACCCTCAGCCAGTGGTGACGGCGGACAAGTCCGTGACAGAGACCACCCTCAGGCCACAGCGCAGGGTATGCGACACGGAGCTGTCTGTCTGTCTCTCCAATACGGAATTTAGTTTCTACTTCAATCCTTCCTTCCACCAGGACGCAGAAACATAATCTCATTTAATTCTGGGGTTTCTCAGCACATTTAAAGCTGCCCCTAAACCACCACTGGGTTTGTCGGTGTGTGAGGGGCAGGTGGCGGGAGGGGTCTGGCCCTCAGTTACTGCCATTTCCTCAGGTTCCTGGCTGCCACCCCTTATGGGTCACTGCTCTGCCCCCCTGTCCCCTGGCCTCTCCAGGGCCAGGTTTCCTCAGCTGCTTTATGCCCCTCTTGGGGGCTGAGGGACCCTTTTGCTGCACCGTCCCCCCCAGCAGCCCTCTCTGTTCTCTGGGGCATAGGGTGCATGCCGTTACGTGGTACCACGTATGGAAGAAGACCCCTGCTGGGGACGATGGGCCTCTCTGGGGTCCTCATGTCACCTGTCACCAGGGCGGGAGCAGGTGGGACCACGCCCCACATGGCTTTGATTCTTCTGCTCTCTGTTCCATGCACCAGCCCTTGCCTGGGGCAGAGATGCCCTCAGTCTGATTCGCATAAAAGTCTACAGGAAGGGGGGGCCAAGAGAAACCTCTGTTCACACCTCCCACCTGTGAACCTGCTGCAGCTAAAGGTCCTGGTCGGGGCTTTTGCGGGGAGACTTCTAGGCTGTCTGAGGAAGGAGGGAGGGTGCAGGCTGAGCACCCATAGGGAGCTTGTTCAAAGGGAGTGTGGGCTAGTACCTACTGGAGCTGTCGAGTGTTCTAGATTATTTGTTCATTTGTGTATTTGCATTTGCTTAAAACTTTCACTTTAGAAGTAATACATGTTTAATGAGGAAAAGTAAGGAAAGACAGAAAAACAAGTAGAATCAGTCATTTATCTCAGCACCTGGATTTATCTTTACATCTTGGTGGGTGTCTCTGAGATGGGTTAGTCATAAAAGCAGTGATAATTATAGCACCAAATGTGGCTCTTGCATTCAGTGCTTACCATGCCTCCTTCTAAGAATCACACAGATATTAATTGATTGAATCATAACAGCCCTGTAGGGTGGATACGACTGTTATCCTCATTTTACAGAGGAGGACGCAGAGGCACAAAGTGCTTGTGTGATTTGTCTGAAGTCAGTCCGCTGGGGAGCCTGGCGGCGCACTCACACTGCACACCTGCACACATGGTACGAACTTATGGCCAAGATACACAACAGTGATGCACCCACCAGTCAGGGTTCTTGTCCCAGTTTCTTTCAGGAGAAGAACCATATTTTCCTCTGTGTCCTCAGGGCTCGGAACACCAATTTACTGACTAACTGACTGACTGAATGAATGAATGAATTCTGATGCGCGCTTTTCCTCCACGAGTCACGGGCAAATTACTGTTCCTCCTGTTGGCTCCTTTCTTTCCTTTCCCTGCTCACAGCACGCACACATCCTGGGGGCCTCCTCACACAGCTCCAGGGGCCCCCTTCACCTTTTTAGTCTTTATCTAAAAATAGCGTCATCGAGGCATCATCGACATATGATAAACTGCACATATTTAAAACGTACACCTTGGTGGGTTTTGACATCACCATCACCAGATCAGGAGAATGAAATGCCCAGCCCCCCCAGAAGTGTCCTGGACCCCTTTGTAATTCCTCACTCCAGGTCCGCCCCGCCTCCTTCCCTGGCACTGCTGTTCTGCTTTCCATCACCATAGTTTGCATTTCCTAGAGTGTTATAGAAATGGAATCATACAGTCTGCACTCTTTTTTCCGTCTGCCTTCTTTCACTCCACACAATTATTTGGCAGCTCATCCATGTTGCAGGTATCAGTTCATTTCTTTTTATCGAAGAGCAATGTCCACTGTGTGGATAGGAGGTGATTTGTCCATTCACCTGTTGATGGACCTTTGGGTTGCTTCCAGCTTTTGACTATTTCACATAAAGCTGATATGAACATTCGTGTGCAAGTCTCTGTATGGTCGTATGCTTTCTCTTCTCTTGGGTAAACACCTAAAAGTGGAAAGCCCGGATCATGTGGAAGGTGCCAAACTGCTTTCCAAAGCAGCTGTACCACTTTACATTCCAACCGGCAGCAGGGCATGAGAGTCCCAGTTCCCTCACATCCTTGCCAACACTTTGTATGGTCATTCGCTTTCTTTTTATTATTTTTTTAGATTTATGTTATTGAAGTATAGTTGATTTACAATGCTGTGTTCATTTCTACTGTACAGTGAAGTGATTCAGTTATATATATATATACATTCTTTTTCCTATTCTTCTCCATTATGGTTTACCACAGGCTATTGACTATAGCTCACTGGGCTCTACAGTAGGACCTTGTTGTTTATCCATCTTATATGTAACAGTTTGCATCTGCTAACCTCAGACTCCCACACTCCCCCTTACCCCCTCCCGCCCCCCCCACCCGGCCCCCTGGCGACCACGAGTCTGTTCTCTGTGTCTGCGAGTCTGCTTCCGTTTTGGATTCGCTTTAATTTTAGCCATTCCAGTAGGTGGTTGGTGGCACCTGGTCATGGTTTTAATCTGCATTTCCTTAATAACTAATGATGTTCACACACTTAATTGCCACCCCTGTGTCTTCTTGGTGAAATATCTGTTCAGATCTTTTGTCCATTTCCAAAAAATTGGGTTCCCTGTGTTTTTAATTATTGGGTTTTGAGAGTTCTTTATATATAGTCTAGAAAAAGTCCTTTAGCAGATATAGGCTTTACAGAGATTTTCTTCGAGTCTGTGACTTCTCTTCTCGTAACTGTATCTTTTGAAGAACAGAAATTAATTTTGATGAAGTCCAATTTATGGATCATTTTGTTTTCATAGCTCATGCTTTTGGTGTTGTATTGAAGCAATCTTTGCCTAACCCAGGGCCACAGATATTTTCTCCTATGTTTTCTTACCAAAATTTTATACATTTAAACTTAGGTCTATAAGCCACTTTGAGTTCATTTTTGTATATGGGGTGAGGTATGGGGTGAGGTTCATTTTTCTTGTTTTTTGCCTGTGGATGTCCGGTTATTCCAGCACTATTTGTTGGAAAGCCTCCCGCTTCTCCACTGAGTTGCCTTTTGCTGCTTTATGGAAAGTCATTCGTTCACAGGTATGAGGGTCTGTTTCTGGACCCTGTTCTATTTCAGTGATCGGTTGTCTGTCTTCACGCCAAATCCACTGACTTGACTGCCATAGCTTTATAATAAATCTTAAAACCCTTAGAATCAGGCTTCCCTGGTGGCGCAGTGGTTGAGAGTCCGCCTGCCGATGCAGGGGACACGGGTTCGTGCCCCGGTCCGGGAGGATCCCACATGACGCGGAGCGGCTGGGCCCATGAGCCATGACCGCTGAGCCTGCGCATCCGGAGCCTGTGCTCCGCAACGGGAGAGGCCACAACAGTGAGAGGCCCGCGTACCGCAAAAAAAAAAAAAAAAAAAAAAAATCCTTAGAATCAAAGCCGTGTTAACTCTCCATTCTTCTCTTTCAGAGCATTTGGGCAGCTCTGGGTCCTTTGTGCTTCTGTATGGATTTTAGAATTGGCTCCTGTTTCTAAAACAAAGCGTGCTGGGATCGTGATTGGGATCCAGCCTCACACTGTATTCTCTGTGGGTTCCCTCCTCCGGAGTCGTCACCTGGTTCCCCCTACACGGGACAGCTCTGGGGTCAAATGAGTGGCCTGGTGGGAAGACACCTCAGTCAGTAGAAGGAGAGGGTGTTAGTATTTATAAAGTGTTTTCAGAGACACTTTGCATTGACCTTAGGGTGTCAAGATGTGATTTTTTTTGTTGTTATTGAGCTGGGGGGGTCTCTGCTGAGGAATGCAGACCTGACAGATTCCTAGATGCTTGTGGAAGCTTCCATCACTTGTGGTCCTGGGTCAGTCCCGGCAAGGAAACCGCTCTTCCTTTTGCAAAGTACACGTGGAGCTTTAATCCGCCCGGGTGGCCTGCCAGAGGTTCCACAGGTGTGAACGCCCGCCGACCTGGGTGGAGCCACAGGTGACCCTGCGAGTGGGCACTGGGCAAGGATTTCCTTCTAGAACATTCCTTTGAGGAGGAAGGAGGAGACTCGGTAACTGCAGCCCTGCCTGGCTGGCCATGTCTCCGTGTGTTCCTGGCCTTAACATGTGCATGGAACCCCTCACCTCCTTCCAGGGGTGGTGTGTGGCCCGCAGGAGCTGCCCGAAGCCCTGCGGCAGGTGCCCTGTTCCCTCCGCTTTCCTGGGCCAGCTCTTCAGGGAAGGTGTTCTGCAGGGGCCGTGTGGTCAGAGAGGAGGGAAAGGCTTCGAGGAAGCTCTGATGGGCCATTTCAGTGGGCTTTCCCGAGGACTGTGCAGTAGGCGCTGCCCCTGGGGAGAAGGAGCTGTTAAACTGTCGAAATAAAAAGTCATCCAAACTCCTTGGGCCAATCGAAAGCACTTAACTCACACGACAGGCAGCGAAGGCAGCAGATTTCCTTGCAGTGTGTTATGGGGGCCGGGGGGGAAAGGCTGTGGGGGAATTGAAAGAACAGAGGGAAAGTTTTAAAATACTGGAATCTACCTAGTCAATAATACATTAAATTTGGGATTCATAAAAAGTAATAGCGGTGAAAATCTCCCCAAATAAGTTTTTATTCTAGAATGGGGTGGCAGGTCTCCTGGAGCACTGATTATCCCATAGGTGTGGTATTCTGAAATACAACCTGGGGCATATGTATTGTCAAATAATAAAGTATTATGAAACCAATCAGCTGTGAGCTCCCCACTTGGCAGTTTGGAAGTAAAACCCTTTCTCCTTTGCAAGGCCAAGTGACTCTTAATTCCTCCCCGGAGATTTCATGTTAAAATGTGTTCACTGCCAGCTGACAAAAGAGGCGAGTCCAGATTTATTACCCTGGCACCTGCAGCAAAAAAAATGACGGATGACGAAAATATATTTAATTATCATTCCACGCCACGTCTCTGCCTGCTCCAGTCACAGGGCTGCAGCTGTTGGCGCACACTTTATTTTAAAGTCAATGTGCTTATCTGGAGCGAAGGCTGCTAGCTCTGAGTAAATTGACTTGTGGGAGGAAAGGGTGGCGATCTTCTCTAGCCCTGGCCGAACAAATGCAGATTTGTATTCTGTGCACCTGCTTTAATTGTCTAATCCGCCCCACATCATATCAGCTCTGGGATTTGGCTTTTGTAAAGAAAACATTTGCAAGAAGTAAACTTTTCCATGGCCTTTCTCAGTGGAAATGAATGATTTTCCTTCCTAGACTGTGAAGCTGAAGGTGGATATGTTCATGTTTCTGGGGAAGTGTCTCAGACAGGAGGAGCCCTAGAGAGGCCCTGGCTGGACCCTCTTCTTCACCAGATGAGGACAGAGTCCAGAGGGCAGGCGCCGGGGCTCCCATGGTGGGAAGTCTGGGACTGGAGCCCTGGCCTCCTGGCTCCCGGGCAGCCCCTGTGTTCTTATGACTTGTGTCTGTGAGAGGTCCAGCCATTTGGAGTGATGAGCCCAAGCCTAGAGGATGATCCACAGAGCTGCTCTCCTGTTTGTCTTATGTTGGAGCCTTCTGGACAGTGAAACCCTGGGAAGGGCAGCAGCGCTCCGACTTGGGTGAAACGTGTCAGATTTCGTGGAGTGCAGGTCAGGGGGAATCTGGCTTGGCCGTCCGGAGTGTGTACCATTAACCTGCACCTAAGATGATGCAATTTTCAACAAGAAAAGCCCAGATAATAGGCAGTACATAATGTGGCAATATTCCGGCTGTATCTCTTATCAGGAGAAGCCACTCAGTGTTTTGTATATGGTGGGATTTAGTACAAAGTGATGGAATTTCCGCTGAAAGTAAAATACAATAACTGGATTAGCAGTTGGGAGAGATGACGCTGAGTGTTTCTGACGGTGCCTTGTGTTGCCGGTGGCTGGAGGTGGATGCCTGTGGATGGGGGCAGGAGGGGATGAGGTTTCTGTGAATGTGAGCTGGCACGGGGAGGGGCTCATTTCCTCTGACCTTCTCTTTGATGAGTAAGGATGCAAGATTGCATCTGCTGAGCCTGCAGGACCTGAGGCTTGCGGGAGGAAGGAGAGTTCTGTCTTATGGATTTGGGCTGTGAGCAGAGGTCTTAGCCACCAAGCTTTCCATGTATTGATCACCTTTTGTCTGCAAACCAGAGAGAGTCCATCGTCATTACCACCGTCTCTCCCATCATCGTCACCATCACCGTATTCCTCCTCTTCTTGACCGTCACTTATTATGTGCCAGACCCTTGGCTGAGTCTTTTAAATTTGTCATGTCCTGTAATCCCACGAGGTAGATATTATTCTGCTTATTTTACAGTTGAGAAAACTAAAGTTTAGGTAAGTGACAGAGCTAGGACTTGAAGCCAGACCCTGGAGCCCATTCCCTCAATTATACTTTTTCACTTAGGAAATTTAAACATATAGATTTAACTTTATAGGTTAAAGGAAGGAAAGAGAAAGCCAACTCTGTCCTTTTTAAGAAAAAAGTTTGAGGACATCAACAATTTTGAGCTTGAAGACTGATGCTTGGGGATTTCTGTTCCCGTGTGGCTGACAGCCCCTCAGCTCTGGGAGAAGGCTGGTGTGTGTGTGGGGGCAAAGCTGTGAGGGTACATGGAGGAGGTGCTGGGGGTCCTGGCCCCAGGACTCCCCAGGGAGAGTCACAGCCTGCAGCAGGGAGCCCCAGTGGGAAGGGAGCCTCTGCTCCATACTGGCAGTGCTGGAGCCGTCGCCCCTGGAATGGGACAGGGACGGGGCCCTTTGGTGGCTTGTCTGGCAGGCCTGGGCACAGACATTCAACCACGCCGTCCTCCCAGGTCTCCTACGTGGTCTCTGCCCTCCCTCACAAGCCGCACTGTCCCCGGTGTGTGTTGGTCCTGTTGGTGTCGCTTGTTTTCTTGTGATAAGTCAGAGCAAGTGGGGCCGTGCTGAGTGGCCCGCACTCTGATCCCCCTCTGCCCTGGCCACACGGCCTCCAGGAGACCTGACCTTTGTCTCTCTGGTCTCCCGTGACTCCTCTGGCACCCAGCGGCCGGCCCATCGGGGGCGCTGGGTTTGACGCTTGACTGTCGTGTAGGCTGAGCGGGATTGTGACTCCATCTTCCGGGCTGAGCTGCCTGGACACGTGACAGGGTGGCAGCCCCCAGAGCACGGGGACATCCTGCACTCCCGTCTGCTGCCCGCAGCTGCTCCCTCACAGCAGGATCTCGGGGTTTACACCCGCTCCCCACGACCACAGAGCCAGACCGATCTGTGTCTCAGAGACCAACTCTCAGCGGATACTAGTTATGTGTCTGCTGTAGGCCCGGCGCCGGGGACCCAAGGCTCAGGGGACTCAGGGGGTCGTGATGGCTCACAGGGCTGCACCCACATTCACGCTGTCGTCACCATGCCCTGGGCCAGCGGGACTTGCGGCCATTGCCAGAGGAGCAGACGTCTCCCATGTGGATTGTATCAAAGGTCCAGGAGACGGGCCACGTCATGACTGGCTCATCAGGGTAACTATGGACAAGAAATTAATGCCGATTTTATTTCCAAGTGAGGCTGATGACTCTCTTTACCACATTAATTTTTATTAAGCATTTTATGTATTATTCCATAACCACAGAGTATGCAGAGACAGTTTAGAACATATTATGGGTTGTGCGTTTGGTAATTACCATATGGCCTCAGTCCAGAATGTAGAAAAGAAAGTAAACATGATTATTTTCCAGTAGAAGGGAATCACCATGGTGATGTGTGGACAGGCCTTGGAACCAGCGGCACTGCCCACTGTCTGGGCTCATGAGCCAGTGCCACCCCGTCCTCGGGACAGTGGCGACGCCCGACCGGGCTGCAGGGCTTCTGCTCAGCCCCGTTCCCTCCCCCGGCCTCTGCTGCTAGCACCCTTTTCTACTCCATCACTGGACACATCACACAGGTCCTCCTCGCTGCTCAGGTGTCCCCTCAGGGAAGCCTTCCTTCCTGCCCAAAGCAAGTAACCCCGGTCACTCCTGATCACAGTGCAAGGTCTGTTTTCATCATGGCATTGATTTACCTGGAGGGCTTTTGCTTAGCATTTGTCTCCTCGCTGCCTCGAGCTCCACGAGATCAGGGGCCTTATCTGTCCATCTCAGCATCTCTAGTAACTAGCCCACCCACAGCGCCTAGTAGGCCTGCAACAAATATTTATTGGATGAATGAATGAATGAATGAATGTCTGCTCCCCTGGACCGTGATGTCCCCAGGAGCAGCGCCAAGCATCCCGGTGCCTCTGCCTGCATCTCTGTGGAGCCTTAAACAGTCCAGCCGGGAGGCCAGGACGGAGCATCTGTCGGGGAAACGGTGCCGGGCTGGGGGCTGTGGATTGTTTTCTGGGGAGACAGGAGCCTGAAACGAATAACCATCCAGGGACTCCAGGAGCGGTAGAATCAGGGGTGCGATGGTGTGACGTGGGTCATAGCAGGGAGGACGGAGAAGGCCCGTGTCCACTCTGCAGGTGTCATCATTGCCTTTGTCTCCGTCTTGGTCACCATCATCGCCTATTTCTTCCTGTGCCGGGCCAGGCCAGCACGAGCCCCACCTGTTCGTGGCATCCTCAGTCTCCTGACAGGTGGGCGGGGATAGTCTTCTACCCCGGAGGAGCCCACCAGCCAGTAAGTGTGGGGCAGGGGAGGACTTGGGACCCTCTCCTCCCTCCACCTGCCGCTGCCTCTCTGGGCACACCCCAGGGGACATCTCACAACTGTAGGGGAGTCCCAGCAGGGCTCCTAAGTCAGCTTCAGTGTTGTCCACGGGCGCTGGGGGCTGGAATGCTTGAAGCCGCAGTACACCGTCAGGAGACCCTGCCGCCTGGGATCTCACAGGTTCCCAGCTCTCCAGCAGCTCTTCCCTGATCCCAGGCCCTCCAGGGTCAGACGCTAGTGTGTCCATTTGACATCGAGGAAGCTGTGATCTGGAGAGCGCAGGGCCTTGACGTCATCATGTGTCTCCCGACCCTGACGCACAGATTTGGGTGCAAGTGCTTCGTGTTGGAGGCGACCCCCTCAGGGGTCAATTAGCACTTAGCACTGTGGGCTCAGAGACAGCTAGAGCACACCGCAAAGTGGCCCCGGTGGGGGGGGACGGAGCCGGGGCATCGATCCGCCAGCCCCTGAGAGCAGTGGTCAAATGCTCAGAGTGGTCTGTGGGTGACCTCTGGCCAGGTGGAGGCCGTACAGGAGGGCTGGACTGCCCTGTAACCTTGCCGAGCCAGGCAGTTCCTGGGATGGGCCAGAAGCCAGGTGTGGCCTCTCAGAGCTCTTTCCCAGGACTCCAGAAGGAGAGGTGGGAGGCCTGAGTCTTGATAAATTCAGCCACCAGAGTCTGAAAACCAGGGGGGTCCAGCTGGCCTTGCTGGGGCAGCATGGCTGGGGGTGCGCGTGGGGCTGTGTTGCTGTCACGGGGGGAGCCTTGCCCGTGGGGTTCAGCGTGGGAACCTGTGCCCTTAGTGGTTCCATGGGCTGCACGCAGGCCTGCCTCCATGCCCCCATTCTCTTCTCACCATTTTTTTCTTTAAAGAAATCTCATTTTACAAATGGTTTCCTGCACATTACAAGTGCTGTTTGCAGCGCTTAACCCTGTTTCATAATTGGCCCATACAATATTCTGTTCAGAATTCTGTTCAGATTTTTTAATCAACGATGGCAAGTTGCCCCAGCAATTTAAATAAAAAGTATATAAATGAATTTAGTATTTTAATATTACAATGACATTAGCCTTATATATGTACTTAGCAATTTCATGCAGTATTATAATTTCGTAAAATAGTCCTCTTCATTTGGCCGGTGGATAAACCCTGGAGTTAAAACCATGGGCTTTTTGTGCAACCAGCAGAGAAGGGAGAGAGCTCAGAAGGAGGAGGACAACGTGCAGGCCAGGCCGTCCCCTCCCTGGTGATTCCACTGTACCTGTGCTGGGAGGTGGGAATTCAGCCGGTGGCCTTGGGCAACCCTGACTCAGCGGTGCTGCCGCCACTGCACACCTGGGCAGCCTGTCGCGCGTGCCCGGAGCGGGTGGGGGGAGCACGAGATGGTGCCTCGGGGCAGAATGAGAGCATCAATGCAGGGAGGGCCAGCCCTGCCAGCTTCCAGTCATTTCTGAGGGCCTCCTACTACTGGGCTGGGAATTGTACCGACCACTCTGCGGGTGTTAGCCCTCCTCAAGGTCACAGTGACCTGCCCGTGGCTGATGCAGTGGACGGTCCTCATGTCCCTTGATGGCCAGCAGCATCTAATACGACTGATCCCTCCTCCTCTCTGGAGTGGTCCACTTGGCTTCTGGGACGCCATGGTTTCCTGGTTTCCTGCCACCTCCGTCTCCTCTGGAGGCCTCAGGGCTCGGCTGTGGTCCCCTTCTCTCCTGCTGAGTCCCTTGGGGCTGCTGCACTCTGGAAAGTTACTGCCCCTGAGGTCAAGGGAAAGAGGCTATGGGGCGTCATCGGAGGGTGGGGAAGTGCCAGAAACAGGTGGTGGACACCGCTGCCCACCAGCCTCCTACCTCACCTCCCACCTCTGCCCTCGCCTCCCTTCAGTCCCCTCCCGGCTTGGCCGCCAGCGTGATTCCTTTTCTTCTTTTAAATTATTTATAACTGTGGTGATTGCAATACACATACCATAAAATTGACCATTTTAGCCATTTTAAGTGTGCAGTTCAGTGGCATTAAGTGCATTCCCACTGTGGTTCAGCCATCACCACCGTCCATTTCCAGAATTCTTTTCATCTTGCAAAACGGAAACTCTGTCTCCATTAAACACTAACTTCCTGCTTCTCCCTCCTCCAGCTCCTGGCACCCACCATCTACTTCCTTTCTCTACGATTTTGACCCCTCTGAGCACCTCATGTGAGTGGAATCATATAGTACTTGTCCTTCTGCAACTGACTTATTTCACTGAGTGTGATGTCTTCAAGGTTCATCCACATTGTAGCTTGTGGCAGAATTTCCTTCTTTTTAAGGCTGATTAACATTCCATCGTGTGGATGGACCACATTTTGCCTGTCCATTCATCTGTCCATGGACACTTGGGTTGCTTCTACCCTTTGGCTCTTGTGAATGATGTTCTCTGAATGTGGGTGCACAGATACAGAGTGATTCTTTAAAACACAAGTCAGACTACCTTGTGACCCAGCAATCCCACTCCTGGGCGTATATTTGAGAAAAACAAAAACACTAATTTGAAAAGATACATGCACTCCAGTGTTCATGGCAGCACTGTTTACAATAGCCAAGATATGGAAGCAACCTAAGCGTCCATCAGCAGATGAGTGGATAGAGAAGATGTGGTGTATATATATACAATGGAATATTACTCAGCCATAAAAAAGGGAAATTTTGCCATTTGCAACAACATGGATGGACCTGGAGGGTTTTATGCTAAGTGAAATAATTCAGACAGAGAAAGACATACACTATATGATATCCCTTTTACGTGGACTCTAAAAATACAAGAACCTAGTGAATATGACAAAAAAGAAACAGACTCACAGATACAGAGAACAAACCTATGGTTACCAGTGGGGAGAGGGAAACGGGGAGGGGCAGTGTAGGGGTAGGGGAGTGGAAGGTACAAACTACTATGTATAAAATAAGCCACAAGGATATATTGTACAACACAGGGAATATACCCAATATTTTATAATAACTATAAATGGAGTATAACCTTTAAAAATGTTGAATCATTATACTGTTCACCTATAACTTAAGAAATATTGTACATCTAGAGACTGTCATACAGAGTGAAGTAAGTCAGAAAGAGAAAAGCAAACATTGTATATTAACGCATATATGTGGAATCTAGAAAAATGGTACAGATGAACTGGTTTGCAGGGCAGAAATTGAGACACAGATGTAGAGAACAAACGTATAGACACCAAGGGAGGAAAGTGGTGGGGGGATGAATTGGGAGATTGGGATTGAGATGTATACACTAATATGTATAGAATGGATAACTAATGAGAACCTACTGTATAAAAAAATGGAAAAAAAATATTGTTCATCAACTATACTTAAAGAAAAAAAACAACACGAAAAAAACCACACGTCAGACCACACGGCGTTTTAGTTCTCTTGGTGGAGGAGCCTGCGGCCACACGATGCCACACTGCCTCATTTACCCCTGCCCTCCACTCATCACTCCCCTGCGGCCACGCCGAGCTGGGCTCACCCCTGCTTCCGGTACAGGCACAGGCACAGGCTGTGCCCTCTGTGTCCCCCGCCCGGGCGCCCTTCCCTGAGGGCTTTCTCCCTCACCTCCCTTAGGTCTTTGTTCGGGTGTTACACCTCCCCTGATCACCCCAGTTGACGTTGTGTCATCCCCCCTCCTCTGCACTTCCAATCCTCCCGACCTGGTTCTCCTTCTCAAAGTATTAGCACTGATCACTTTCTAGCATGATATATAATTTACTTTTGCATTATGTGGATTATCTGTCTTCTACTCTTAGAGGGCAGAAATCTTTTCTGTTTTGTTCACTGATGTTTCCTGAGCACCTAGAAGAGTGCTTGGTATGTAATAGGTACTCGATAAATATGTGTTGAATGAATACATGATTCTATTTCTGTAGCAGCTTTGTTATGATATAATTCCTACAGCATACGATTCACCCATTAAAGCACACAGTTCAGTGGGTTTAGTATATTCACTGAGTTGTGCTCCCATCAGCACAGCCAATTTTGGAGCATTTTCATAACCCTCCAAAGAAACCCTTTAGCTGTCGTTCCCCAATCTCTCTAGCCCTAGGCAACCGCTAATCTGTTTTCTGTCTCTATAGATTACTGTCTTCTGGACATTGCATATAAACGGGATCATATAATAGGTGGTCTTCTGTGTCTGGCTTCTTTCCCTTAGCGCAGTGTTTCCAAGGTTCATCCATATTGTAGAAGGTATCAGTACTTCATTCGTTTCTGTATTGCTGGATAATATTCCACTGTATAGATATATCATATTTTGTTTATCCATTCATTACCTGATGGACATTTGGGTTGTTTCTACTTTTTGGCTGTTATGAATAATGCTGCTGTGACCATTCATGCACAATCCCTTTTGTGTGGACATATATTTTGATTTCTCTTAGGTGTATACCTAGGAGTGGAATTGCTGGGGCATATGGAAACTTTACTTTTAACCTTTTGAGGAACTGCTAGATTGTTTTCCAAAGTGGCTGCGCTATTTTACATTCCTCCCAGCTGTATATGAGAATTTTAATTTCCCTGCATCTTCACCAACATTATCTTTCTTTTTGATTATAGCCATCCAAAATGGGTGTGAGGTGGTGTCTCATGTGGTTTTTTAAAAAATTTTTTTTCTCATGTGGTTTTGATTTGCATTTCCCTGGTGACTAATGATTTTGAGACTCTTCCATTTGCATATTTGTATATCTCCGTTTGCTTAGTTTTTTTGGAGAAATGTCAGTTCACATTCTTCGCCCATTTTTAAATTATCTGTCTTTTTATTATTGTTGTTGTAAGAGTTTCTAAATATATTCTAGATGCAAGTTCCTCATGATTTGAAACATTCTCTCCTATTCTGTGGGTTGCCTTTTCACTTTCTTGATCTGTTCCTTGAAGTGTAAAAGTTTTACATTTTGATGAAGTCCAATTTATTTTTCTTTGATTGCTTGTGCTTTTGATGTCACACGTAAGAAACTATTGCCAAATACAAACTCATGAAAATTTATCCCTATGTTTTCTTTTACGAGTTTTATCGTTTTCACTCTTACATTTATGTCTATGGCCCATTTTGAGTTATTTTTTTATACGGTGTGAAGTAGGGGTCCAACTTCATTCTTCTGTGGATTTCCAGTAGTCCCAGCACTGTTTGTTAAAAAGACAATTCTCCCCCTATTAAATGGTCTTGACATCCTTGTTGAAAATCAGTTGACCTGGGACTTCCCTGGAGGTCCAGTGGTTAAGACTTTGCGCTTCCACTGCAGGGGGCATGGGTTTGATCCCTGGTCAAGGAACTTAGAGCCCTCATGGTGTGTGGCATGGCCAAGAAAATAAAGAAAGTAAGAAAGAAAGAAAGAAAGAAAGAAAGAAAATCAATTGACCATAAATGTGAGGGTTTATTTCTGAACGCTCTGTTCTATTCCGTTGATCTATATATCTGTCCTTACGTCAGTACCACACTGTCTTGATTATTGTAGCTCTGTAGTAAATTTTGAAATTGGGAAGTGGGAGGCCTCCAATTTGTTCTACTAAAGATTGTTTGGCTATTCTAGGTCCCTTGTATTTCCATATGAATTTTAGAATCAGCTTGTCAGTTTCTGCAAAGAAGCCAGCTAGACAGAGATTGTGTTGAATTTGTAGATCAGTGTGGAGGAATATTGTCATCTTAGCACTGTTAAGCCTTCTAATCCATGAGCAGGGGATGTCTTTCCATTTATTTAGATCTTAAATTTCTTTTAACAGTGTTTTGTAGTTTTCAGAGTATAGGTTTTGCACTACTTTTGTTAAATTTATTCCTAAGTATTTTATCCCTTTGATGCTATTACAAGTGGAATTGTTTTCTTAATTTCATTTTTGGACTTATTCATTGCAAGTGTATACAAATTGATTTTTGTATATTGATCTTGTATCCTGCAACCTTGCTAAATTTGTTTATTAGTTCTAGCAGGGGTGTGTGTGTGTGTGTGTATTCCTTAGGATTTTCTATGTATGAGATCATCTCATCTGTGAATAAAGATAGTTTTATTTCTTTCTTTCCAATCTGGATACCTTTTATTTTATTTTCTTGCTTAATTTCCCTGACTAGAACCTCAAGTACAATGTTGAATCGAAGGAATAAATGAATTTTAATTAATCCTCACATCATCCCAGTAAAGTAATTATAGTTTTTTGTTTTTGGTTTTTTTCCTTTTTTGCGGTACGCGGGCCTCTCACTGTTGTGGCCTCTCCCGTTGCGGAGCACAGGCTCCGGACGCACAGGCTCAGCGGCCATGGCTCACGGGCCCAGGCGCTCCGCGGCATGTGGGATCTTCCCGGACCGGGGCACGAACCTGTGTCCCCTGCATCGGCAGGCGGACTCTCAACCACTGCGCCACCAGGGAAGCCCAGTAATTATAGTTTTTATTCCCATTCGACAGATAGCCAAACTGAGGCTTAGAGAAGTTAAGGCCCCACAGCCTACCATCTGGCGAGCGGTAGGCTGTGGAGTCAGCCCAGAACTGCTCCCTGCAGTTTACTTGTTGGAATGCCTTCTCCTCCCACAGTACTGTCTCTAAAAATGGTGGGGACTTGGAAGGAGACCAAGGCCAAGCTGATTGATGACGTCCAGAGGGTTTAATGACAAACTCTGAAAGTCTCACTAGCAGCACTAAGTTCCTCTCTGTGTGGCTGGATGACCCCCCCATATGGACACGTGTAGGCAAGAGAGCAGAATGGAGATTGTAACGCTTGTGCGTCCATATCTCATTTCACCCTCTAGCAGCCCTGGCAGGTAGAAGGGGTGAGTTTTATTGTCCCCACTTTACTGATGAGGAACAGATGCTCAGGAAGGCTGAGTGGCTGACCTGGCCTCTGGGAAATGCTGGCATGGTAGGGATGGGGTGGGAGGTGATGTGGATTGAATATCTTCCATGCACCAGAGACTCCGCTGGACACTTTACATACCATTTGTGCTTCATCCTCACGCAGCACCACCATCTCCTTGCTGCTGCTCAGAAAACTGATGGTTAAAGGGGCTAAGTGAGTGACTCCATGCACACCCAAGGCCCGAGACAATTAAGGAAATTCATTAAGGGGAAACAAACATGGAATAAGCCCCATCCCCACAAGGCCAGCCTTGCCAGGTTCTGTCTCTCCTTGAGATGTGTCCCCTCACTGTCTCACCCCCCCCCCCCGGCCCCACCCACTGTGGTTTAGCTGCTGTCAAGAGAGGCTGGATAATGTTTCAGGGGAAAGCTGAGACCTGCTCACATGAACTCCTGCCTTTTCCGAGAGAAGTCTGACTAATCCAGTCCCTGTGACTAATTCTCTCCCTGACTTTATCTTTAGAATTGATGATTAACCGAAATGGGTTAAGTTGGTCCCATTTCAGCCCCATTTCAGGGAACCTGGCAGTTCCCTGGGGGAAGCGGGGTTAGGGGAGGAGGGTGATAATGGCTTTGGCGTCTCGTAGGCGTGAGGGTCTTTGAACTGCTGGGATCTCAAAGTTTCCAGCAGACGGGCCTGGGGCCAATCCCACGTGGGAACTGCAGTCTCTTATGCTGATGTCAAGGTGATTCCGTTTGGATGCTGGGGCAGCACCAGATGCCATGGGGACGGACGTACACAGGGTGGTCCCCTTTTTACAAACGTGAGGGGTGATGCTGTGGGTGAGAATTCTGGGAAGATGATGCTGGCCTCTTTGTGACTTTCCTTTCCCTCTGTATTCCAAGATCCAGTATTCTGCTCCAAGATTATGAAACTCCCGGCAGGGTGGGGGAGGGATAACCTGGGAGTTTGGGGTTAATAGATGCAAACTGTTACATATATAGAGAATGGATGGACAATAAGACCCTACTGTATAGCACAGGGAACTATATTCAATATCCTGGGATAAACCATAATGGAAAAGAATATAAAAAAGAATGTATATATGTGTATAACTGAGTGGCCTTGCTGTACAGCAGAAATTAACATAACACTGTAAGTCAACTATATTTCAATTAAAAAAAGTAAAAAATAAAACCCTAAGCCCTCCAAAACTCCCTGCAGGCAGGGACAGAGTTGACAAAGCTGTGAAGTGCTGTAGAGAGGCTGCTGGCCAGGAATCCACCCACCCAGCCCACCCTTCAGACCCTCACCGTCTGGAGACCCAGATTGGAGTAGACAGAACCTGGACTTTGGAGTCAGAGCCTTGGGCAACTCACCCTCCGTCTGGCCTTCAGCCGTGATTTTGTATTTTTGATCCTCAGTTTTCCCATCTTAGAGCTCACTTAGTCCAGGTTCACTTTTCAAAAGAAGGCACAGAATTTTGGGGTCGTCACCAAAGCCACACAACGAGTCAGTGACAGGAGGGCAGGGCGGTAACTTCTGTTGCTGGCCCACGATATGCCAGGCTCTTCTGGGGCCACCCTCTCATCCTCTCCTCACAACCGGCCTCAGAAGAGCTGGCGTTACCCCATCTGACAGGGAAGGAGAAAGAAACTCGGGTGGGCGGGTTCCTCTGCTGAGGCCACACAGCAAAAGGCAGGCAGAGCCAGGCTAGAATCCACATGTGCCTGACTGCAGGCCCCGTGTGGGTCCCACGATGCGCAGGGATGGATGAGTCCTTGGGCCTTTCCCTCTGCCAGCTGGCTCTCGGCTCGGCCACCACCATTGCCTCCTGGATGCTTGAGCAGGGGCCTTCTCTGCCTGGGGCAGGGGACGGTGTCAGCTGGGGGAGCCCGGGGAGGAGGCGGAGAGGAAGGGGACGGCCTTCTCCTGCCCCCCAGACCGCTCCGCGCGCTCTCCCTTTGCACACAAGCCTAATCGCGAAGAGGAGCCTGGGGCCCGTGGAGGCTGTCAGCTCCTGCAGCGTCTTGGCAGCCTCCTATCTTGATGGTGTGTTGTATGTTACGTGTTTAGATCACAGACAGTGGGGTGTTCCCTTGGCATCCAGGGCTGAGAGTTTGGGGGTTTTGCATGGTGAAAAAAAGAGCCCAAGTGCCTCCTGTGCCCGGTTCCTCCAACCTGCATGTCAGGAGAGACTGGGAACAGCGGCCCCCAAGCCTCGGCGACTTGAAACAGCAGCAGGTGACTGCTCACTCCTGCCTCAGGTCACTGCAGGTAGCAGGGGCTTGCTGTGGCCACGCAGGGACCTGGCTGATGGGGCAGCCACCATCTCAGGTGCACTGGTCCCTGCGCTGGCGGGCAAGCGAGAGCTCCGGGGTCCTGACCTGGGTATGAAATGTTCCGGCCAGAAGTGACGTGTTACTTCACAGCTCATGGGCCACAACTAGTCCCATCCCCGCCTCCCACCCCCAACCAGGGTGGGACCGAGGGGCAATCCTGCCACATGCTGTGAGGGGAGAGCGGGTCATAGCAGCGAGGACCACCGCAGCGGGGGCAGAGAAGTGGGACCAGGGCTCTGTGAGGTGGGGGACTTCCCGTCATGGGCTGCCCAGCAAGCAGGGGGTCTGGCGGGTGTTCCTGAGGCCTGTGCTGGCCTCCTGCGGGGGTCTGCATCGTTCCTGCTCGGGGGGAGAGACTGCAAACGGGGCCCAGCCTTTTTTCTTGGAGCAGAAGGAAGAGGCGGCAGAGTGAACTCTGCTGTGTTTTTCTTTTAGAATTGGCTGGGATTTGCAGACAAGCTTTCTGATCTGGGGTCGGGAGTCTTGATTAGGGCCTAAGCACAAGGTCCCAGAGGAAGGAAACGTGCCTGTTCCCGCTTTTCTGTGGGGTGAAATGATGCTCTGCCACCGCATGCTTGACAGACAGAGGGAGTTAATGGGCCAACACTGAGCCCGGAGGTCACAACTTGACCTTGTGGTTGACTTCCTTCCAGCCCCTTTCCGTCTATTTACACATGTTTTTGTTCTGTTTTGTTTCATAAAATTGGGGTCATGTTGTTGGCAGCTTACTTTTTCATTTAACAACATATTGTGAGCACTTCCCCTGGTCATTCTCTGCAAACGTCGTTTTTAATGTTTGCCTAATAGCCCATCCGGCGGCCGTCCCATCATTTTCTCTCTACATTGCTGTTCTAGCTTCAAGGAATTCAGTATGGATTCCCTTTGTGGAGTCCAGCCCAGTCTGAGAGAGAGGAAGATTATAGAAATGGCCCTGGCCAGTGCCATCTGTGCAGAGACCGGAAGAGCTCAGAGGGGCCAGGGTCCCACCTTGGGGACTTGGCGGAGACCAGAGCTGTCTGTGTTCCTTCACTCTGTGTCCTCAGTCCGACTCTGCTTTGCGGCCCCTCCCCCAGGCATGCCCGTCTCAGCCCTGGTGGGGGTGGGGTAGGGTGGGGGGCTTCCTCACCATCACACCCACATGCCTGGAGAAGCACAGATCACCCAGGACCTGCCTTTCTGGCTCTGGGCTGACTTCCTCGTGGACAGCGGGCTTAGGACCTAAGCCTGTGCCCGGGGAATTTCCCATCTCCCTGACCTTGGAATCTACTTTGCTCACCTCTTTGTTACCTCCTTCTGCCCAGAGCCTGCTTTAATTGAGGAATTCTCTGATACAAGATGGAAAAAACCCAAGGGTATGAAAGTCACTGCACTTTATAGCATTTTAAGGGCCTTTTAAAAACAATGTTCATTCACTTTTTTTCTTTTTTTTTTTATGAGCTTTTTGGTACACACAGCACATAATCCCACAAGAAATGGTTGAGCATTACACTGGCGTAAAAACCCAGCGTGGATGTGAACCGCGGTGGAGTTATGGGCCCGCTTCCGTGGGAGAAGTCTCAGTTCTCCAGCCCTGAGGGGGTTCCTGAGGGCAGCCCTCAGGTGGTCGAATTCTTGGGGAGGGAGGCTCAGGCCCCCTTCCTGGGGGCTGACTCTGATGTGGCTTGAACCCTGACCTCCAGAGTCAGCTGCATGAGCTGTTTTGTGCTTGTCCCTTTTCTCATCATTTGTGAACAGTCTGCGTTGCTTCCGTGAGGCAGGCTGGGAAAGCCGGTCCCATGTCGTGGCTTCTTTAATGTGGCCCCTGGATGGTGGCTTGATGATTGACCGGTCCATAGGCCGAGAAGGGGTGATGACTGTGTGCAGAAGTGAGGAGATTGGACCAGCTTGGCCACAGATCCCAGACCGTTGTGGGGTTTGAGGGCACTTACACCTGGGAGGCCCCCAGCCCGGTGCGTGGTGCCACCCGGGGCGGGTTAGCACGCAGCTGCGGCTCAGGCCCAGGTTGGCTGGGAGTGGGAGACGCTCCAGTTCTAAGTATCCTCATAACCGTGACTCTTCCATTTACGCTCTTACACCGCAGCGCTGTCCCACTTGTCCTGCACGTTCCAATATTTCATTATCCTAAGTGGATCTCCCAAGTCACCTCCCAAACCCACAAACTGCACACACTTATTTTGTCAGAGCTTGAGATCTGCGTTTTGCTTTGCAGAGCAGAATAGAGTTTCTGTTCATGGCGTGTTCACTCTGTACCAGGCTTGCCTCTGCTGCCTAGCAGCCCAAGCGGTGGGGGCTCTGCCAGCGAGACCATGAGACATTCAGAGAGGTTAAGTCACTTGCCCAAGGCCACACAGGAGACAGGCCCTGAGCTCGGAGCAGACCGGTTCCAAGACCAAGGATCGGGAGCCCCTTTGAAAATCCAGTGGGGCCCCCGGGGCAGCTGGGAGTTGGAATAGCACCAGTGAACGTGTGTTTCCGAACAGATAGGGCTGTGGCTGCAACTCTGCCACCTCCCGGGACACCCCCCTCCCTCTCCTCGCCCAGGGCAGGGTGGCTTCTTGGCTGGGGTGGGTGGGACAGAGCTGACCCCTGCCGGCCTCCAGCCTGGGCTCCAGCGCCCCCTCTCAGGATCGCCCTGACATTCCTCAGTGTGCGCCTGCTTCCAGGTCGCTGTTGGGACTCCTCTTTCCGTCCCGGTCTTTATTTTCCTCCGTTAGAAGGGCTTCGCGTTTACTGATTGTTGTCTCCGGACCTTCCATTTTTCTCTGCAGCTCCTGCAATCTGAAAATGAGTCTTCCAGCCTCGTTAGCCACTGTATTCTGAAGAGCATCCGACCTTTCCCTGATCAGCTCCAACTAGTCGTGGCCGGTGGCTTCGACTGAGCTGGGCCAGGGAATGGGGGCTGCAGTGCCGGGGGCTGCCTGGAGGCCGCAGGCGGGCCCAAGGGATGGATGACACCAGGTGCCCGCCGGGCACCACCCCTGCTGCCTGTCTCACCGCCTCTCCCACCTCTGCTCCTCCCCTCTGCCCAGGGGTCGAAGGCACTTGTCCCTCAACGTGACAGGAGCTGCTGGGCCTCACCGTCAGGTGCCGGGCTGCGGAGGAGGCTGCCGCTTGTTGGGAGCCCAAAGCCCGGGTCCGTAGATGGCACAGGGGATGGAGCCAGGGCTTTGGGGTCAGTTAGGTCTGGTGGCAGGAGGCCTGCCTTATCTCTCTATACGTGGGTGGAGGGAGCGTAAGAGCGCTGGCGCTCGTGCTGCCGTGCGTGGCGGCGCTCGGGATTACGTTGTGACTGTGGTGGTGGAGTGGGACCACGTCTGTGCCCCTCGCTCTGCGTCCGGTTTGCGGTTCATGGAGCCCGGCTGCGCTCTGGCGGGGGCTTCCCGTTTTGCGGCCTATGGGGCGGGAGTGGCTGGGATTGGGTGGGGCGTGGCTGCCAGGACTGTGGATCTGACCTCCATTCTGCCCCTTGGCCAGTGGGAGAAGAGTCAAAACACTCGGAGAGATTTCCTCCACTGGGTCTTTCTGTGCAAATAAATAATCCTTCAGGCAGAGCTGGGAGAGAAGTGCACGCATCAGAGGAAGTGAGGTTTCAGGGCTGCTTCCGTGGAAGTGAGGTTTCAGGGCTGCTTCCGTGGTGCCCTCAGCTCCTCTGCAGCAGAGTATCTTCCAGCATTTTCTGCTTGAGAAGTTGCTGCAGCAGGGCCTCATTTTGGAGCCAGAGCTCATCTTTTTTCACTGGACAGATACATCTTGGGTGTCTACTCTGTTTCAGGCACACTGCTTGGGGCACCCCACTTCCCGGGTCCAGAACCACCTGGGTCCTGCCGACTTCCGGCCCCGGCAGCCCTATCGGTGCCCCAGCTCCTAGTAGGAATTTGGGAGGCAGGCAGTACTCCACCCCTCACCGCGGCCAGGTTGGGTACTCAGGTGCACACCACGTGCTTGAAGTTCACGGCCAACCTGAGGGGCTGCCGGGCTGTGTGGGCTTCTGGAGAGCTCTGCGGGGTCCAAGGTGTCATCCCTCCCTCTGCCCTGTTTGATCAATGATTTGTTAGCACTCTCTTGGCTGGTCTGCCTCACTCTCTTGTTTACCATTCGCTGTTAACAACAGTAATTACAGTATAGTTGTGAGATGAAAACATGACTAAATTATGACACTGCTTGTGTAACAGTCTCTTAAAACTGACTCAGAAGGCAACAGCTGCACAATTAGGCTATAAATTCTCTTCAATGAACGTGTCGGTGGCCACGGTACCTGTGTGGCAGCGTTGTGCGGGAGATAACTAGGCTTAATGGGCTCGGAGAGCGAGCATCCAGGATGGCCTCGTAAAGAAGGAAACTTTGTTCTTTGCCATAAACCGCTTGTTCTCTTATAAAAACAAAGGGCTCAGTGTTGGACCATTAACTCCCTCTGTCTGTTAGGGACCGCGGTGGCGGAGCATCGTTTGACAAGCGGACACCAGGCGTCCTCTCCTGCCTTGAGGTGTGGCCTTCTCTGAGCCTCCTGTGGATGCAGTGCCAGCAAGAGGCCTGGGTGGGATTTAGTGAGTAGCGGGCGGCAAGCGTGGCCTCTGTGGGGGCCCCGGCGAGCTTCTGCAGGCCTCCAGATGGGCTAGCGAGGCCTGCCACTCTGACCTTAACAACCCATTGAAGATGAAATCCCTGAGGCAGGGCACCTGCCAGGGATGTGGGTCTGGGAGCTGTAAAGCTGTGAGGTTCAACGGGGGATGAAGGAGGCTTTCCTCCAGTTTGTTATTCGAAAGCAAACGTTGTATAGCACAAAACTAAGAAGGATGAAGACCGGCAGGCTGTTAAGGACTTTTGTCCCCGCCCTACCCTGACTTCGGTTGGCGCCTGACTCAGTGACACTCTCATGGGAGGCTCTGCTGTCTGTCTCCACATGGCTCTCAGAAGGGCATTCACTTCCTTTTGCTGCCGTAACAGATTACCCTGGACTTTGTGGCTTAAAACAGCACAGATTTATTATTTTATGTCTCCAAAGTCAGAAGTCTGACCTAGATCCCACCGGGCTAAAATCAAGGAGTGGACAGGGCAGCTTCTAGGGGCCGCCTGCATCCCTCGGCTCCATCTTCAAGGCCAGCAGTGGCGGAGACCTTCTCCTGTCATCTCTCTCTGACCCTGTCTCCGGCCTTCTTCTGCGCTTCCATTCTTGAGGGTTCATGTGATTGCATTGTGCCCCGGACAACCCTCCCATCTCAGGATCAGCCGATTAGCAGCCTTAATCGCACCTGCAGTCTGAATTGCCTTTTGCCCTGTAGCATGACATATACACAGGTGCTGAGGGTGACGACGTGCACATCTTTGGGGGGGGCGGTGTTCTCCTGACCAGAGTCAGGGGAGAGCAGGACCATGGGCCAGTTTGACCTCTGTGCCCTCTGAGCTCACACGGGCAAGGCTGGGACTTGAGGAAGGTAGAAATGAGCTGGTCTTACTTGAAATCAGAAAGAAGGAAGCGCAGCTGCGTCAGTTGCATGGCCTGTCCATGCAGGGGGCTGTCTACACTGCAGATGTGACTTGCGTTTTCCAGGAACTCCTGCCCAGGGACAGAGTGTGAACTCGTGTGAACAAAACCCAGAAGCGGATGTACCCCACAGTGTCATGGACTGTGCCAGAACCTTCCTGGATTAAAATCACAAGTGGGGAGGGTCAGTGGCAACCTTTTCCTCTTGGAGAAGGTGTAGATCAGGAAGCTGGCTTTAAAAGATTGTTCCGTGTTAACAGTTTTCGAAATAAATGAACACACAGCAAACCCCAGATGCGCCGCAGACCCACTGGTGGGAGTCATGGCCGTGGGCTTGATAACTCACCGTTCGGGGACTACAGAGCTTTTCATCCACAGCCGTGGACCAACAGGCCCCCTCCACTGTCTCCCAACCCAGCCTGGATAGGAGGCTGCTGGACCTTCCTCTCAGACAGCTTTCATGATGATTTGCAGGCATCTCCCTGGACCTGTCCGCACAATGGATTTCTGGAGCATGTCCTCAGGGACCTCTAGCTCCAGGCCTATTACTGAAGTCCGTAACCCAGAAAATCTGTTGACGGAACTGTTCTCTCTGAACTGCAAGCAAATTGGGAAATTGGAATGTGATGCAATAAGCGTCAATAAAACGGAGTCTCCGAGAAGTGCAGGAGACGCATCTCCTCCCAGCCCCCGTCTGCCACGCTGCCGCAGCTTCCCGAGCTGTCATCCTTGAGGGTGGCCACATACGGTATTTATTTTTTTTAATTAAGCTGCGTTGCCGTGTGACCCACCCTCCACAGGTGCCTTACAAAGCCCAGCCGTATACGTTGCTGAAAGTTTTTTATTTTTTTTTAAGCGGATAGTAAAATTAAGCAGTTATTAGTATTCACGAAAAATGCTCATGGCAGGCTTCGTACACGTAATGAGAAGCCACCTGCAGTTCAAAGCAGTACTTGATAATGCTGTAATTAGATTTGAGATGCAAAAAAGCTCATTAAAATTAAATAACATATTTGTCACTGTTTTAAGAGGTACAGATTGCCTAGAACCATGCTGGTCTCTTGACCTTGAGTATTTTGGCGGAGCCCTTGCTGCCAACAATTGGAAAATAACGTCAGCAGTTCTGCAGAGAGTCCTAAAAACATGTTCATCCTCGGTTCAGTTTGAGTTGAAAAAAAAATGATATAGGTGTCCAGGGGAAGTCACGGGTTTGTACACAGTGTGATCTGGGAGAAAAGGGGAACCAGAGTCCTCTCCGAACAGGCAGTTCAAGTAACACCAAGGGAGGATGAGCGTGTGTATGTGGGGACACCGTGATGGGGTCTGCAGGAAGCGGCGATGGTGGCACCGGGCACCACTGCTCAGCCCTCTGGCCCCGACTTGGACGAAGCCGCTTGCTCAGAGCAGGCCCAGGACTACTGAGGATCAGACCATCAGCAACGCAAGTGCCGGTGAGATGTGTCCCAGACTTCCAGAAGGTCACAGTCTCGTTGGGCAGACAAGGCACAGAAGAGTCAGGTGCCAGGGAAGCGTGTAAAAATAGCTAATGTTTACTGAGTGTGTCTTGCATACCAGGTGCAAAGCGTGTGGCATGCATTCTCTAGTCCCTCGCCACGGTCTAGGGGGGTGGCCCCGGCTGTCCCGTCTTCCTTGGGGAGGTTAAAGCACTTGCCTGAAGTCACATAGTCAGCGTGTAGCTGAGCCAGGATTCAGATCCAGGTCGGACTCCTGCAGCTCCCCTGCACTGGATCACAAAGTAGCTGGGTTGCCATGGCCAGAGCAGAGACCTTGGGTGGGAGGAAATACCCAGGAACCTATCAGAACACCCTGAGTGCCCACTGTTGGACTGAAACTGTTCTAGAAACTTCATGTCTCTGAATCATTTCATCCCCATAGCAACCCTGTTACTCCATTTTACAGATATGGAAACTGAGGCATGAGGAGTCAAATAATCAGCCCAAAGTCACGAAGCAGCTGGCTACAGAGCTGGGATTAAGCTCTGCCCTTGACAAATATTCTGTTATCGCTTCTCTCTTGAAATCTGTAAAGCATTCTACAAAGGAAGGATATAATTTAGGTGCAATCGTGATTATTTTTATTCTTGGAGGAAGAAGATGCAAGTTGCATTCAGGGGGCAGAGTCCAGGGGAGCTTCCCTGGAACAGAGAGCTCTTAGCTGGAGGTGAGTGGATGGCCAGGTGGTTGGAAAAGGTGTCAACAGAGGCCTGGCTGCGCCTCCAGGGAGAGCCAGGCCTCAGCAGTCCTCGGGGCAGTGAGCCCAGCCGGCCTGTGGCCCGCTGCCCCTCCCCCTGGGGGCTGGCTTGATTTTCCAGGATGACTCTCTTGGCACTGGGTCCAGATTTAGTTCAGTGGAGAGCTCGTCTTTCAAAGTCCTGCTCAAATGTCACCTCCTCTGCAAAGACTCCCGCCACCCCCAAAGCAGAATTAATCACCCCTCCTCTTGGCTCCCACAGCTCTGGTGATACCTCCAGAATAGTCTTATCACATCGGACTCGGATTTATGTGTTTACAAGTCTCTCTCCAGCTCACAGGGACTTCTCAAGCACAGGTCCCCTGCCACTCTGCCTTTGTGTCCTCCTGCCTGGGGCAGTGCTGTGTATGCGTTGGGTACTAAATAAATGATGAGGGCACAAATGACGGACCGAGAAGAGATTGAATTTGATTTAATTCGGCAGACACTTATGTGCAGGTCTTGCCGTGAGCCCTTCACGTGGATGAACTTATTAGTCTTTGTGACAACCCTGTGAGATCAGTTCTCTTATCATCTCCATTTTACAGGTGAGGAAACTGAGGCCCAGAGAGGTTACGTACCTTCTCCGTATCATACAGATAGTAAGCGGTGGAGCTGGGATTAAACCCCAGGCAGTCTGGGGTGGGCACACCTGCTTAAAGCAATCTTGCAGATAAGCCCATTCTGATCGTGAGTAGTGATTCTTACTAGCAGAATCTCTGGAATTAATCCTTATTTCATTTATAAAAAATATCTGAATTTAGGTAGGTTTGGGCTGTGATGCAATTAAGGTTCCTTGGTTGTAAGCCACAGAAATCAGCTCTAGCTAAATTAAGTGAAAGTGGATTCTACTGTGAGGATCTGGGTAGTTTGCAGAGTGGATGCACTGGAAGGAGGAGATTTGGGAAGGCCAGCGGACCTCCTAGCAGCAGCCGAGGATGGACTTGCTGGGATGCACTTGCCCCTGCTCTGTCCTCATGTCACCACTCCCCCACCCCCGTGTAGACTCCTTGGCTCCGTGGCCCATCACCATTGTGTCTGTGCGGTGAAGCGGGGAAGACCCACACTGTTCAGAGAGCTGTTCAGACTGTGACCATGGAGATGGGTGCTTCTTTGTCCTCCCCCACTGTTCACCCCCCTTCACACCCGCAGCCTGGTCACAGGGCCTAGGGGCACGAGGGCGCAAGCCTCACAGTCATATTTCCTTGAGACATAGTTGTGGAGTTGGGTGTGGGCAGGGTGATTCTCCCTGAAAGGAATATTCACCGGCAGCGGCCTTTCTTAGGTTTTTAACATTTTGAGGGGATTGATTGAATTGATCCAAGCCCATTCATTGTTATCCTCCAAAGGACAGGAATACCACAGGGCCAACCCAGCCTGGAGGTTTGGCAACGGGGGCAAACCCAGGCTAGATGGAGTCTCTCTCTCACTGGGTTGGCACCAGCCTCTGAAACGGGAAGGTGGGACCAGGCTGTCCCAGGGGCCCTGGGCAGACTGAGCGGACCTTCTCAGAGGTTGTTGCCCTGGTCCAGGACCGGGTGGAGGGGCGCCATTTCCAGGGGTGGTAGAGGGGCTGCTGTGCATTGCTCCACGGTAGCCAGTCCAGGGCCTTCCGGGATGGGAATCATCTTGCCCCGTTTTGTCAAACCCAAGCCCCCAGCCTCTGCTGTTCCTCCCCACTGTCCCACTAACGTGTTTCCCCCGGCCCTACAGGGCGCGGGCTGTATCTCCCGGTGTCCGCCGTACCAGAGCATCAGCACCTACTGGTCTGATGGCCTTCGCGCCTCTCCGAGGCGCCTTTATTTATTCATTACACAGATGGGCAAGGAGCGTCTGCTCTGTGTTGGGCACAGAGCGCACTGGGAAGGGGGCAGACAGGGTCTCTGCTCAGAGACAGGCAGGTAGCCCTGGCTGAGGTGCCCGCCTCTCCTCTAGCCCCTCCTCTGATCCCGCCTCGCTTCCGTCAAGGTCAGCTCGCCCTTGCTGGCAGGTGGGCCTCGGTGTGAGCGCCCTGAGTCCCAGGTCAAGGAGTGGGTGGCCAGGGTGCCCCGCCCCTCCCCTCCCCCTTTGCCCCGTCCCTGTCAGGCCCCTCCCCTTTGACTCCGTCCTTCAGGCCCTTTTCGCCCCTCCCCTCCCGCTCTCGCCCCTCCTCTCTCTTCCTGAATGGTCCTGCCTCTCTGGCCCCGCCCCCTGCCCCACCTTTCCAAATCCGGCCCCTCCCCTCCATCTGCCCCCGCCCCTCCCTCCCTGGCCCCTCTCCTCTCTCTGGCCCCGCCCCCTCCTGCCCCACTCCCCTCCGCCGCCCGCCTGAGCCAGCGTGATTTATAAGGCCGTCTGGGCGGTGACCTATAAACCCTGTTCTTCAGAGGGTGCCTGCTCTTGGATTAAATGCCTCTGAAAAGAGCCTCTGCCTCAGAAGTGTCATGTAGAATGTTTCCGCGGACGGAGAACATGACCTTTAAAACCCCAAGTAAAGGAATCAAAGCTACCAGGAGAAGGATGGGGCAGGCGGGCTTTACGACCCCTCCCCCGACCCGCTCAGGGCTGGGGGCTTGCGGTTCCCAGAGGGGTGGAGGCGCTGGGGGCGCCCTTTGGGGACGAGAGGTAGCGATTTGCACCCCGATGCCCGCTCCTGCGGGTGCTCGCCAATCCTGGGTGAAAAGCGAGTGGGTGGGAAATGTTCCTCACCAAGTCCGGACCCCTGATGGCCTTAGTGGGGAAAGATGGCCCCCTGGGGGATGGTGGGGGGCTCCTCATGAAGGCTGGGGCGTCCTGCTTCATCCTGATGTTACCCGAACTTAGCCTGAGACTGCCCTGGGTAGGGCCCGGTGCCTGGGTGGCGGCCCAGGGTTCTGGGAGCCTGGGTAGGGGTGCAGCATTTGGGGGGCTCTGGGTGTCCCTTCTGCAGTGACTTGGGGGACTGGCAAAGAGCCTGGGAGAATCACTGTACCTCAGTCCCCCATGTCGTCTGAGACCGCGGGTCTTTCTTGCTTGGGTGGAAGATGTGCTGGTGGTGGCTGCTTCCCTCCAGTGTAGGAGAGCAGTGGCTGCTCTGTGGTCCACATGGGCGCTTTACACTAAGGGGCTGCATTGTCTCACTCTCCTGCTCCCAGAGGCAATGGTCGTACATAGAAAGGTGACTGACTCACTCATTCCTGTCTACATTTTTGTAGGAAACGTTTGCAGACATCATTTTGCTTTGGTCCCTGTGCAGTGCGTAGACGGGTGGCTGGATTCTCTTCTCCACCCGGCCCCTTGGTGGAAGCAGTTAGTGTGTCTTGCTCATGGGATGCCACCAGGAATTCTCTGGAAGGAGGACCAAGGGGTTTCTCTGCGAAGATGAATCAGTCGCGGGCCTGTGGGCCTTTGTAGCTGAACGCAGGGGACTGTCTTCTATCATGTCATCTTCTGGAAGGGCTCACGGAGGGGAGGCTGGGTCAGCCAGGGAAAGAGCTGTCTGGTGTTGGGGGGTTTGAGGCCCTCCTCCAAGGATCTCAGAGCGGCAGGTGGAGGTTTCGTTGTGTTCAGAGAGGAAGGGTCTTGTCTTGGTGAGCTGCCCCGTCCTCTCTTACCTGGGTGCATAGTGCCAGGAGGGAAGAGAGACAGGTTTCTCCACCAAGGCACAGAGTGGCAGGGCCCAGCAGGGAGTTGGATGGATGGATGGATGGATGTTGCTTTGGGAAAAGCAGTGTGATATGTGAGTGTGTGCACGTGTGCACATGTGCATGCTTGCATGTGTGTATTTTCATGCCCGTGTGTGCTTCTGTGTGTGTGATGTGTGCATGTATGTGCCGTGTGTGCATGAACGCGTGTACATGGCAGAGCCAGGTCTCACTGGGGGAACAGAACATTCTGTTGTTATAAATAAGGCTGATTTTTATATTCCCAGTTGACCAGGGAGGGCAACCAGCAGACCAAAGGTAATGCATTTCAGCCGCCCGTGGGGAAAGGTAAATGTGGTTTATAAGCCCCTCTGGCTCGGAGGGGGCTGGGCAGTGGTGGCAGCTGAAGCCAGGCACGCTCCAGATGGAGGGAGGGGACGGGTCGGCGATTGCGAGCCTCGATTTCTCTAAAGGAAAAAAAATGACGTGCTGCCTGTTAGCTGATCAACAGTAAGGAGAAAGTCCTGACAACAAGTAAAGAAAACTTAGCTGGCAATAAAGTAAGAGACTTTTTATGGTGGTTTTTATGGGAACATTTTCACTGTTGGGAGTTATTAGAGTTGGTGCCAGTTGTGACAAAAGCCGCATTTGCATACCGCCTGTGATGGAGGCTGGATGGAGCCTGAATGCGGCATTAACTGCGTATCGGAGACCCTTTCAGAAGCCAAACAGGAGGACATTTATTGCAAGCTCGGTGCCGCGTGTCTGGCATTGGTTACTGCTCGTTGTGTCCTGTGGAATGTAGATCTTCAGTCTTGGGATCTTTCTGGCACTGTCGCAGCGGCTTCCTGTGTCAAGAGCAAGCTAGGGCTTTTGGAGTGGGGACAGGGGGTGGGGAATGGGCAGCCTTGGACAGGGGAAGGGGCGTTAAGCTTTGCCCAGGCTCCAGTCGGCAGACCTGGGGGACACGGCCATGCTAAGAATCAGGCCCCATGCAGGAGAAACAGGAATTTCTTCCAAGTGCTTCTTTTTTTTTTTTTTTTTTTAAATTGAGATAGAATCCATATAGCAAACAATTCACCCATTTGTAGTGTACAATTCAGTGACTTTTAGTATATTCCCAGAATTGTGTAACCATCACCACAATCAATTGTAGAAGATTTTCATCACCCCCCAAAGAAACCCCTTACCATCACCTCCAACGCCCTAATCCCTTCCAGCCCTCAATGACCACTGATTTCTGTCTCTACGGATTTGCTTACTCCGGACCCTACATATCTATGGAATCATACAATCTATGACCTTTGTATCTGGTTTCTTTCACTTAGCATCATATTTTCAAGGTTCACCCACGTGGTAGCTTGTGTCAGTGCTTCTTTCCTTTGGTGTCTGAGTAATATTCCATTGTATGGATGAGACCACATTTTATTTATGTTTTCATCAGTTGATTTCCCTCTTTTTTTTTTTTTGCGGTACGCGGGCCTCTCACTGTTGTGGCCTCTCCCGTTGCAGAGCACAGGCTCCGGACGCGCAGGCTCAGCGGCCACGGCTCACGGGCCCAGCCGCTCCACGGCATGTGGGATCTTCCCGGACCGGGGCACGAACCCGTGTCCCCTGCATCGGCAGGCAGACTCTCAACCACTGCGCCACCAGGGAAGCCCGATTTCCCTCTCTTTTAAAACCTATTTCCTTTTTCATTTTAAAAGATACTCGTGGAAAAATCGTGGTTGAACTCACTGGAACAAACCTGAGTTTTCCCCTTGGAAAGTAGAGCTCTGGTTGGAGGAAGAAGCAGAGAATGTGGGGAGGGGCTGGGTGATGGGCCTCAGAATGACATTTCCCCTTGAAAAGATGGAGCTGCTTCTTTGCTATCAGACCTGGCCAAGGGGCTCACTCAGTGAGAGGTCCGCTGCCTCTGACCCCATAATTGATGTTGGAGTCCCGGCGGGGCTTTGCTGCTGGTCATTCAGAGAGCTTTCTGTATCAAAGGGGACCCTCAGCGCCTATGTTCAAGGATTCCCTGGGGGACGTCAGCATGGAGAGGGCCCTTGGGTTGGGGGCCTCATGTCCCTGCCTTGGCCCCCTCCTCCCCACAGCTCTAGCCGTGCCGTGCACGTGGGGTGTCCCGCACTTGGAAGGTCTGGGCTGAGTCTGCTGAGGAGGGGCAGCAAGTGTGCATTTCATGGAGCGTCTGTCTTCTGCTGACGTCAGAGGGTGGTCACGGGGGAGGCACAGGGGGCTTCTGCCTGGCGCAGATTTAGGGAGGGTCTTAGGGCAGCGTGTGAAGTCAGATTGTCCCATTATTTTCCCCTCCGGGAAAATCAGTAGGATCCCTGGGTGACTCAGCTTTTAGTGTTAATTATGCTGCTGTGTAAATATTTCTGAGGTCTCTTGGTTTTCTCGGTTGGCATTATATCACCGTTAATAACTAGAGGGCACATCATAAATATGCAAACTAATAATAATGCATGAAACTCCAGGAACGTCGCCACATTGCCAAACCGAACCTGAAGCATTCGGCAGCTTGTTTCCTTTCCTGCCGAGACCACCCCCATGCTCTGAGTCATGGAACCCCTGAACTCCCTCGGCTCACCCTGCCCTAGACGGCACCCTCAGGAGTAGCCGGCTGCCCCCTTCCTTTGCCCAGGGAACTGCTCCTAAAGAGGCTCCGGCTGTGTTCTCCAGATCTCTGCTGAGGACCGCGGGCCGTGCTGGGGCCTGGCCTGCCCACGGCTTCGGTCTGTGCTGGGACAAGACCAGACATCAAGGCTGATGGGATTGACCTTGCCCTTCTCCTCATCCCTGGTTAAGTTGGAAAGGTCACAGCCTCCAGCGTCCACCTTACCTGAGTTCCTGTCCCAGCTTTCCACCTGTGAACCTGACCCTGGGAAGTCATGTCAGCTTGTTTGTCTGAAACCGATGAACTTGATAAATATTTACTGTGTCCCTCCTGTGTGCCAGGCGCTGTGCTGGGCTGTCTTGGAGCTGACAGTCCTCTGGGGGAGGTAGACAAGCAACAGGCAGTGATGAAGAATGTGATCAAGTGTGTGCATTGGAAGTGTGGCAGGGGTTCCTGGAGCACTTGTTCAGGGCATATAATCCAGTCCTGGTGGGTCAGGGAAGAGTCTCGCAGGAAGTGCTGAGGATGAACTGGAGATACCCTGGCAGAAGGAGGTGGATGGATAGAGGGTGGAGGTGGTGGCTGGGTTACAGGGAAGAGCATGCTGGGTGGAGGGAACAGAATGTGCGTGGCTTGGAGATGACAGTGCAGGGTGTGAGTGTGGCTGCAGCGTGGAGCAAGGGGAGGAGAGGTGTGGTGAGCTGGGCTGCAAGGGTCTATCTTCAAGGGTTGGGGGACATTTAAGGAGTTCGGGTTTTATCCTAAATGAGAGAGGAGCCACTGAGGAAGGCACCTGTCTTGCCTTAGAAAGCTCCTGGCTGCATCTTGGTGAGTAGATCAAAGGGGCAAGGCTGGCAGCTGACATACGCTGTTGGGGGGTGGGGTGGGGTCTGGGGGGAGGGTCCTTGCTTGGCCTCCGTGAGCATTTGCAGCATGGGCTAAACCGGCTGCCTCATCCACTGCCAGGTGCACTGTCGCATCAGCCCGAGCTGGGCTAAATCAGGCAACTTACGAACAGGATACAGGTTACAGGCCTGAACTTGGAGTCTGGGCAGGAAGGAGGTGGTGTTTGTGATCTGTGGCGGCGGGAGTGGGATGCACGTGACCTGAACAGAGCCGGGCTGGGGTGGGGGTGGGGCCGCAGAAGTGAGGCAGCCGGGGAGGGGGGGGGTGCCCGCCCAGCAGGCAGAGTACTGGGCCCAGTTGCTGTGACGTTTCTTACCCCGTGACCTGGTCGGGCTCCCCCTCAAAACTGCAGAGGCTCAATGACATGCTGGGTGTAAGTGGTACCCATGGGAGATGAACTTTTGGATGCAGACCGTGGTCAGATGGGCTCATTTGAGCTCTGTGCACATTTCCTGCCTCGGTGTCCTCATCCGTAACGTGGGGACCTACCTTCTGGGTTTCTGGGACGGCTAAACACAATGGGAAAGTGTGCGATCTCGGTCCTTTCTGTGTTTACCAGACAAAGGTTGAATGGGTGTTTATTGCCCTTAAGAGCTAGTGTAGACCCACAGTTTAGGCTTCGCCCATCTTCCTCTGCATTAGATGTGGACCAGTTAGATCTAGTTCAAACTTTTATCTTGAAATCATGAGAAAATTACAGGGAGTTGCCAAGATGGTATGGAGAGACCCATGTACCCTTCACCCAGCCCCTCTCCCCAGGGCCACCTCTCACCTAACTGTAGTACCATGTCACAAGCTGGAAACAGGCATTGACACAGTGTGGGTGTAAGTGTCTAGTCACTTCATGTCACGTGTGTAGATTTGTGTAACCTCCACCACAATTAAGATCCAGAACTGGTCCATCACCACGAAGCTTTCCCGCTACCCTTCCTAGTCAACCTGTCTTTCCCTCCCCCTGTCTCTAACCCCAGTCAACCACTGGTTTGTTCTCCATCTCTGTAAGATCATTTTAAATTATGAATTTATTTATTTTTATTAATTAAATAATATATAGTAATGATCTTCCAGAAACTTTAGGAATGTGAAAAGAAAATATTTCCATTGCTTTGCCACACACACAGCCACCATTGCCATTTTTCAAAAAGTTTATGTCATCTATTATTATAATATTTTCTCTTTTTAAATTGAAGTATAGTTGATTTACAACATTGTGTTAGTTTCAGGTATATAGCAAAGTAATTCAGTTATACACACACACACACACACACACACACACACGTATTCTTTTTCAGATTATTTTCCATTATAGGTTATTACAAGATATTGAATATAATTCCCTGTGCTATACAGTAGGTCCTTATTGTCTATCTGTTTGATTTTATTTTTGATTTTATTTTTCTGGCTGCACCGTGCAGCTTGTGGGATCTTAGTTCCCTGACCAGGGATTGAACCCGTGCCCTTGGTAGTGAAAGCGTGGAATCCTAACGACTGGACCGCCAGGGAATTCCTGTGTCTATCTATTTTTTATTATTTGTTTATTTTTAAAATTTATTTATTTGTTTATTTTTGGCTGCATTGGGTCTTAGCTGTGGCACACGAGATCTTTTGTTGTGGCACATGGGCTTCTCTCTAGTTGTGGTGAGTGGGCTCCAGAGCGTGTGGGCTCTGTAGTTGCGGTGCATGCGGGCTTAGTTGCCCTGCGGCATGTGAGATCTTATTTCCCCGACCAGGAGTTGAACCCACGTCCCCTGCATTGCAAGGCAGATTCTTAACCACTGGACCACTAGGGAAGTCCCTGTTTTATATATAGCAGTGTGTATCTGTAAATCCCCAACTCCTAATTTGTCCCTCCCCCCCCACACCTTTCCCCTTTGTTAACCATAAGATTGTTTTCTATGTCTGTGAGTCTGCTTCTGTTTTGTAAATAAGTTCATTTGTATCATTTTTTAAGATTCCACATATGTGATATTATATGGTATTTGTCTAACTTACTTCACTTAGTATAATAATCTCTAGGGCCCTCCATGTTGCTGCAAATGGCTATATTTCATTCTTTTTTATGGCTGAGTAATATTCCATTGTATACATGTACCACATCTTCTTTATCCATTCATCTGTCGATGGACACTTAGGGTGTTTCCATGTCTTGACTATCGTAAATAGTGCTGTTATGAACATAGGGGTGCACGTATCTTTTTGAATTATAGTTTTCTCCGGATATATGCCCAGAAGTAGGATTGCTAGATCATATGGTAACCCTATTTTTAGTTTTTTAAGGAATCTCCATACTGTTCTCCATAATGGTTGTACCCATTTACGTTCCCACCAACAGTGTAGGAGGGTTCCTTTTTCTCCACACCCTCTCCAGCACTTGTTGTTTGTAGATTTTCCGATGCTACCCATTCTAAGCGGTGTGAGGGGATACCTCACCGTGGTTTTGATTTGCATTTCTCTAATGATTAGCGATGTTGAGCACTTTTCATGTGCCTGTTGGCCACCCACCACTGTCATTTCGATGTACATCTTCTATGCCTTCTTTTGTATGTCTGCATATATTTAATGTACGTGTAATCCTACTTTATATAGGATTTTATGTCCTGCTGTTTCCGCCTGACATATCATATGCATTCTCCATATGTGCTGCGGGGAGCAGAACAGTGAGATGCAAATAGCTCCCAGGTTACGGAATCGGGTGGTGGGGATACTGCAGGAGAGCGGAGGCCGGGGCAGAGACCAGGCATTGGAGGAGAGGCGTTGGGGGCCTCCCTCAGCCTTGCCTGCCATCCTCCAGGGGGCTCTGAAGCCCCTTTGCTTTCCCGAGTGACCTGCCTCTCCGTCACCCAGCTGCTGGTTCTCTGTCATCTTCAGACTGTCAAGGAGCAGAAAGCCGAGATGGAGTAAACCTTGAAAGTAATTAATAGAGGGAGCACAAGAAGTTCCTGAAGAAGCAAAGCACATGACGGGTCCTCGCTCTCCCCTCATCCTCCTTACTCTTTATGAGTAATTGCACGTAGGTGTCTGGGAGTGGGAGTATTTATAGCAATGTCTCTTTTGCTGGAGTGTCAAAATTTCTTCTTTGTGGCACTACGCTTATGAAAAGGTAATCAGATAGCAGGATGTGCAGTTGTATTGTGTCATTCTGCTGCAACTTCAATTAGGATCACAAATAAATAGAAAACAGAAAAATTGAAACTGTAATATCCCAAGGCGTTTGTAAGCGCTCTGGGGGAGAGGGGGCAGTTCTTTCCCCTCCACCCTTACTATGACTTTTACGGTTGTCTCGTAAGCTGCACAGTGGCAAAAGCACCTTCTGGGTAGATTTCTAACTGAAGAATAGATCCACAGGCGGGCCTTTGATAAAAAGGCCTTGAATAACTTTTAAATCTTCATTGTATTAGAGCTGATTTGGTGCAGGGTAATGGTGTCTGTGGTCAGGATGAAAACACCCGTGACTGTTCTCCATCATTAGCAGGTAAGGGATGGGGATGGAGTTCCTGCTTCCTGAAGAAGGAAGGAAAGAGAAGGACAGGGCTGTGCTGGAGAAGCAGGCGGGCTTGTCTGTGCCGGGTCCCCAGGTCCCCTGGCGGCATCATCGCTGCCACCAAGGTGTGACTTACTGTACTCTCCACCTGCCCCTCAGCCTCCCGCTGGAGCTGCTGGCTGCTTTTTCGAGGGGAGACCTTGTGTGTCTCTGACAGGCTGTGAGCAGGAGGCGGATGGTCTTAGCGCAGTGCCTCAGGGCAGGCAAAGCGCCAGCCCGGCTTTGCACTTGGCATTGTTGGGAAGGAGAAGAGCAGGGGGTGATGCTGAGGACTCTGGAAGGAGCACGCGCCTTCTCTCTACCTCCCAGCAAGGAGCGTCTGCACAGAGAAGGTCTGATAAGGCAGGGTCTCGTGCCCAGGAGAGAACTGTTCCCTTGCTCTAGAGTGGAGGGAACTTGGTTTCTAGAGTGTCTAAGGAGCGTAAGCTTCTGTAAATTGCAGGGAAGCATAATAAGCAACTTAAAGAGTCCTGTGTGTACTCCTAGTGACGCACCTGGTCATCTGTCTTTAATAAAGACAAAAAAGCCTCGTTTAAGGCATTTACTCGTGCCTTTGAGTAAGTTAATATTGATTTGACATTCGACAGGTGTCTGAATTTTTACTTTTTCTGCATTTGGAGTGAGGATCCATGTTTAGTAAGCACTGTCTTGTGCCAATGTCTGCAGTGAATCTTCATTCATTCTGGTCGATTCCATTGAGTGCGCTGGGTGCCAGGCTGCTTTCTCCAGGCATTAGGGTGGCTAACCAGGCAGGCATGGTCTCTGCCCTCACTGAGCTTATATTCTAAGAAGAATGCTGCCTACCCAGCTACCTGAAGAATGCTGCCTACCCAGCTACCTGAGGGGCTGGTGATTGGCCAGGGAAATCTTGGTTCAGGGGACTTAGTTTATTTGGGCTAGGATAATAAAATGCCATAGAACGCGTGTCTCATAAGCAGCAGACATCTATTTCTCATAATTCTGAGGGCTGGGGAGTCGCTCTCTGGGGTCTCTTTTAAAGGAGCACTAATCCCATTCATGAGGGCCTCACCCTCATGACCTTGTCACCTCCTGTAGGCCCCACCTCCTAATCCCATCACATTAGGGGTTAGGATTTCAACATGTGAGTTTTCGGGGAAACAAACATTCAGTTTATAGCAGGGGCTGAGAGTGGAGGGAAGTCCAGGTGGGGTAGACTTTACTTTCTGTATCCACACACAGGCTGAACTGTGAACTGTGGCAACTGCTCATGAGTGTTGGCTGTTCCTGTGGCCATTAGCATGAATAAAGGATCCCCTTCTTCTTACTTCCACTGTGTCTGGCTGGGAGCCTGAGCTGGAGAGGCTGCCTGCCACATCCAGGAAGTCTGGCCTGGGGAAGAAACTTTCACACCAAATCTCAGAGCCAAGATGGACTTTCCCTGTCAGGACCGGCCTGCCTGGGAGGCCCATGGTGAAATGTGATTCCCGAATCCAGCTTGAAGCTGTGGCTGATTCTTTTGGTGGGGTTGTCATTAGTTAAAATTTGACCTGGAATGGCATTCTGGTCTGAAGAAAGACAGAAGCTGGAGTTTATCGGACCCCCTGCACAGCACACAGGGCAGCTCAGGCCCCTGAAGCTTGGTTTGCGCTGTTCTGATGCGGAGGTCATTTGTAATATGTACTGATCTTGGTGCCGGGAGCTGCAGTGTCTCAGGTGAGGAAGCAGGAGAGGGAGAGCAGGAGGGGAACAGAGGAGCTGAGAATTCAATTTTTCATACAGTAACACAACAATACAGCTGTGTATTCCCATAATATCCCTTCAGTTTCTTGGGGTCTGGAGTTGCATCTATTTTTAAAAACACTTGGACCAATAACTCTGCCTTATGCAGACCGACTGGAGGGTCTCTGGCCTGGAGATTTAATGTAAAATAAACTCTAAATGGGGTGGCACACAGCATGGCGGTCTTTAATCATAGGCACACAATTTTTCTTAAATAAGCTGGGAGAATGATGGAAAGAGCTGCTCTGTTGGGTTCTGTCCCAGAGCAAAGGGTTCTCTGTGAACTGGGGAGTTGGGTGGTGGCCGGGGAGATGGCTGGGGAAGCTTGTCCCACAGCCTCCTGTCGGCTCCGTTCTCCATGCCTTGCATGTCTTGCTCGGGCCCCGGCTGGCACAGAGGCTCCCAAAGGGGAGGCTTTGAGGAAGCTGGGCTCCTTTCACCCGGCCGGATGTTCCCTGGCCAATCACCAGCCCCTCAGGTAGCTGGGTAGGCAGCATTCTTCTTAGAATATAAGTTCAGTGAGGGCACAGACCATGCTTGCCTGGTTAGCCACCCTAATGCCTGGCAAAAGCAGGCAGGACTGTCATTTCTTGGCCCTTTGCAGCTGGGCACAGAAGGTTTAGGTTTGGCGTGTGTGTGGGGAAGCTGTGTTCTGCAGATTGGTTTGAAGCAGGACTGGGGGTGAGCTCTGAGCCACATCGAATTGGGATATTCGTCTTGGTCCATCTCCCATGGTTTAGAGCCCTACGTTTGCTGTCTAGAACCTATTTGTTTTTGGAAAATATTCTCCCACTGAGATTCACAGCCACCTGCCTAAGCCCTGGCAAGGGAAATGACGTGTCCCTGGGACCCCTGCCATCGGGCTCCCAGCCACGGGCTGTCCTCAGGATTGGGACTAATCGCTAAGATTTCAATATTATTAGTAAATCAGTATTCAGAGACTCGCCTCTTATTCCAATAGCACTTTGGGAGTCGCAGGGCTCTTTCATTTTTAACAGGGTTCCCACTCTCTTCTGTTCCCAGCCTTTTTTCCTGAATATTCTGTGCCTGTTCTCTGTCTGTCCCAGGGTTTTGAAGCATTCTTCATGATCCTTTTCAGCTTGTTTCTTTCCTTACTTTTCTGGGATCCCCGAACCAGCAGGAGCTTTTGAAAGACCATGCTTTTCTCTCAGCCCCAGTTCTCTGAGGGTTTTCTGGTCCTGTCTCAAAAAATGAAACGTCCGTTGTTTTCCAGTCTAGGACTTGTGCTCGGCTGATGAGGTAGTTATGAATGAATCATCTCTGAGAATCCCCCCTAAGTGTCAGGTTGGAACTGTTCCAAGATCCTGGGAGTGCAGGCAAGGTTACATTTCTTTGCTTAAATCCAGTGAAATCCAGCTCAAGGCCCCATCCACCGTGAGGAGAGGTTCGTCCCACATCCAGAGTTCTCAGGGCCCCCCTGGGGTCTTAGAAGAGTCCAGAAGAGCCCCTCTGTGTGTGGCTTGCCCAGCTGTGCTGAGGCCAGCGGAGGAAAGCAGAGGACTTTTGGGGTTGCGTGGCCCCTCTGGTGGCTCTACTTGCCAAGCAGGGTCACTGATAGCCTTGCTTTGATGCCTGGTGCTCACGGGCCCCCACCCCACTTCTGAGGTCCTGCATTGCCATGTCTGGTCAAGTTCAGGTCCCTGCACCCTGAGATCCTCCACTTGCGTCCTCTCCAGACCATGAACGTGCTGACGCCCCAGGATCAGGCCTCCTCTGGGTGGAAACTCGGCCCTCTCCCATCTCAGGAGTCAGCTCAGAGACCTTGGAAGTACAGAGACCTCTGTCCAGGGATACTCCTTCAGGGCAGTCAAACAACTTCTTCTTCCAGCCCTGAAACCTTCTCCATAGGGGTACGTAATCAGAAAAAAAAGTCATCCACTCATCCAACAAATACCAATATTTGTCGGAATGAATAAAAGGCTTGCCATCTTCCTGGGAGAAGGGGAAACTACCTTTCTTTCATTTCTGTTGAGTCTACAAGATACAAGTTAGTTCTTCAACAGATTCTCTTGCCAAATTAAATTCCCAATAAATCACCCTGCTACACATGGCTCTTCTCGTGGAGGAGGCGCCATCGCTGTTTTCTAGGGGGGCAACAGTGGGCAGAGATGAAGTGCTGCCCAGGGTCACACCGTCGATGGAGCGGGAAGCCGATCCCGGGTCTTCTGAAGCCAATTCCAGCACTTGCTCCACCCACTCCAAGCCGTGTGAGCTGTGGGGGGAGAGCGAGCAGAACATGGTTCTTGTCCAGGATCTTCTCAAGAGGAATAAGAGAAACCAGGAAAACTCAGTAAAAATATTAAGGACCAAGGGAATGGAATGGTTAGCACCACTGCACTGTAACCCTCCTTTGGCTTCTCTCCTGTTTCTCGTTGTTGTTTGTTTTTCATTTAGGCACTGCGTGCTCTTGAATTCTCGGTACGTCCACAGTCATCATTTGTTGAAAGCATGTGTGAGTGAATGAATGAATGAATGAATGAGGGCCACAGGAACTTGAGGAGCTGGGCCTTGAAGGATGAGTATTCTTTAGATAGGTTGAATGGAATGACAAATCCCAGTTCACTGGTGGGGGAGGATGGTGGGAGAAAATGGAGGTAGAGCCTGATTGGAGCATAAAAACAGCTTTATTGACATAGAATTCATCCATTTAAGATGTACAATTCAGTGGTTTTTAGTACATTCAGAGTTTTGCATCGATCACTACAATTAATTTTAGAATGTTTTTATCACCTCAAGGAGAGACCCCACAGCCCCTGGAGACCGCTAATCTACTTTCTGTCTCTATGGCTTTTTCGACTCTGAACATTTCATGTCTATGGAATCCTACAATATGTGATGTTTTGTGTCCGGCTTCTTTCACTCAGTCTAATGTTTTCAAGGTTCTCCTGTGCTGTGTTGTGTGCCAGGGCTCCCTTCCTTTCTGTTGCCAAATGATGGACGTGGATTTAGGTTGGGCAACTGGAACGGACTCAAGTTAGGCACAGGGACACGTACACCGAAGCTGCTGGGGCAGGAGCCTGACCTAATCAGATGGGAATTGTGGGAATCTCAATGGGCAGCAGCATCAAATGAAACGGGGGGCGGGGGGCGCGTCTGGAGGCAGAGACCAACATGGAGGCTTTCTTGGGTTTCTTGGTAAGAAGTGATGAAAGTCAGAACCAGGGAAAAGAAAGAGAAGCATGAATGGGCAAGATATTGAAGAAGACACGTCCATAGGACCTTCTGTGAAGTGTATAAGGGACCTAGGAGGGAGGACCTGGAGACAAGGGCTCCTTCCTTGAGGAAACTGCCCTTGAGAGAGAGAGAGCATCCACCTGAAAGTCAGGCCCTTGGAGCAGCTGGCACATCTGTGATGGGCACGGAGTCACCCACGAGGAGGTGAGCACAGGCCAGGATGGTCCAGGGGGCTTTCTGGAAGGTAGGGGCCAAGTTCTCCCTGAAGGATGGATGAACCATGAATAGGCAGAGAGGAGGGAAGGGAATATTCTGGATCCAAGCCAGGCAAACAGCAGGAGCAGGGCCACTGGATGGGAGAGAGGGAATGAGGGTGCAGCCCTAGGCTGGACCCTGCACCCCACAGAGAACCTGAGAGAAGCAGCAGGGCAGGCGGGGTGGCGTCAACACAGAAAAGAAACTGAGCACGCTCTGTGTGCCAAGCACTGGGTTAAGCTTTTTATGTTCCAGAGAAAGAGATCCATTTAAACTGTGGTCCCCGGTGGTCCCGGGGAGGAAGCTTGGGTAGAGCAGCCCTCATTGAGTTCTTGCGTTTTGCAGCCTTCTGGAACAGAGCAGCTTTTAGAGTTTCAAGCCACAATTTGTATTCAAATGAAGGTCATTTGAAAGGTATAACAGAGTAAACAGCCATTATTTCATTTTGATGGTGGCACTAAAATTATAGTGTTGGTTGAATTATTTTAGTGTAGGACCATTACCATCTCCCTAAAACACTTAGAGGGGTTCTCAGAACGCTGCTAGGATCCTAAAATTAGAAGAACGTTAAAAATCACAAAGCCATGGGGGGTGTAATTTGGGGTAGACGACCCCTGGGGTGTGGGATGCTTTCTCCATCCCGTTCAAGTTCATTGTGCTTTCTTTGCACATCACAGGTATCAGGAGGATCCATTGCACACGGAGAGGGGGTAGCATAGTGCTTCGAACTTTGGGACAGAAAGGAATGCCCCTCCTGACCCCACCCCATCCTGTCATTCAAGTCCCTAAAATCCCACCACTGGGATTTGGCTCCCTTGGGCCTTTCTTCCAGGGAGGAGCACCTTGGAGGGAGCCCCTTGGAGAGGCAGTTTGCTAGCCCCTCCCACTGCCCCTTACTGATGACCAGGCAGGAGCACTTGCTGGAACTTGCAGTCATGCTTAGGGCTTGCCCATCGGGGCCTGCAAGTTCGGGGTGGGATCAAGGGCAGGCACTGCCTTCCCCTTGGGCAGTTACCATTCTTTTGCCACCAGATGTCCGGAAACCTTCTTCCCCTCCCATGGGCCTGGGGCTCCTCTGTCTGGCTGGCCAGGGATGGAAGAGCCACTGGGTAGGCTGAGGGGATGGGCCCTCTTTGAGGACCCTTCCCATCATTGTGGCACCAGGAATCACGAGCGTATGGAAAGGCAGACCCAGGAGAGATTTAAGATCTTCCTCCTTCATGGTGCAAATCCAGAAACTGAGACCCAGAGAGACGTGACTCCTGTAAGATCGCACAGGAAGTCAGCAGTATCAGACCCGAAACTTGAGACTCGGTTGAAAACCGGGGCTTCCTTGCTGTTACTGGGTGTGTGTTTTAAATTTCTGTACCCCTCTCAGGAACCCTTGGGTCAGTTGTTTGACGAATTCAGAATCCTTCGGATTTGGGAAGAGTCATCGGTGTGTGTGCTGGCTCAACCCCAGTGGCTTTGGAGCAAAGCCCCATAAGCAAACACGTTGATATTTCCGCAGCGAAACACATGAATATTCACACCAAGTGGGGTAAATAAGGGCTAGAACTTGTGTCAGTTCAGATTAAGTCTCGCCACCACATGCTGCTAAATTTAAGAAGAAAACTGGGTTTCCTGAGCTTTTGTGGATTTCAGAATTTCCAATAAAGGATGTGGCCATCCAGGTCTCGTAGCGGCGTGTGCTCCTGAAGGAAAGGTCGAAGGGTTTAAAAAAGTACCCTTAGAAGAAATTGGCAGTTGCCCCGATTTCACCAATTTCTACACCTTTGCCTCTGGATTTGTACACAGCTGGGTTCTTACTCTGTGCAATTTTGTACCCTACATTTTTCATTTTGTTTTACATAATAAACACTTTTCTATGTTTCTGAACTCCTAAGCTTTTTGAAAGTCACTGTGTTGGAAGCCGGGTGCCTTGACTCTCAGCCTGTAACTTTTCTCCCTACAGCACACGCTGCTTCTCCACCGTCAGGCTATTACCCCACTCCCCGCCCCCCATCCAGAGCATCCTCCCAGCTCCCAGAATGTTCTCCAGCATCTGGGAGTCCCCGTGGGAGCGGGCCCCGGCTGAGGTCTGCAGGAGCTGTGTGGCGGGAGCAGTCTTCCGGGGCAGAGCTCAGGGGGCTGTTTCCAGAATGTTTCCCTCTCCATGCTGGCCACAGGCAATTGGGAATCCCGGCAGCTTGGACAAGGAGGGGAGATCTTGGAGGGGGGGGGGGCTCTGTGTTTGTCCGCATGTGTGGAGGGTGGAAGGAGGGGCAGAGTGGGGGGTCTTCCCCAGACTCCCCATGTGGGTGGGTGAAACGGCCCTTGAAGCAAGGGTTTCCTGCCTGCCTTTCACACACAAGGGCCCTTTATTTGTTCCTCGGGGCGTCAAGTACTTCTCCCGGGACCCAGGGTCCCTACTCTGAGTCGCAGGCAACATCGCCCTGGTGCCGGCTCCCTGCCCCTAGGGAGGTAGCAGAGAGTGGCTCCAGGACCTTGGTCCTGAGAGGACCCTCTCGCCACCTCCCCCTCTACCTGCAGGGGTCCTCCTTCAGCTCTCTGCAGTGGCCCGGGGTGAGTGCACTGACCTGGGAGGGCCTGATGGGGAGGGGCGGGGGCGGTCCTGCCTCAGTAGCTCTGCCTGCTGGACTGGGCTTGATGGGAAGCAGGCCACTGGAAACTACTGGTCCCGGCTTGCAGGCTTCCTGGAGATGGGGATTTCGGACTACACGACTTTGAAGTCCTTTCCGGGTAGGGGAGCCTCTGAGCTGCCCTGCTTATACTTTTCTAGATGGTCATCCTCCGAAACTCTGCTTGGGGTTTGGGAAGAGCCACTAGGGCTTATGGAACGTGCTGGGTGTCTGGGTCCTCTGTGGTGTCTTTATCCTATGTTACTCTCCCCTGAGGCAGGTCATACAAATGTGAATTCCAGAAAGAAACCCAGAGTGTGTGCTGGGAAACCTGCATTCCTGGAAACCCTTCCTATCTACATGTCCTTAGAAAGCATATTTGCTTTCAGAAAGAGCTGGTCTTTAAGCCCTGTGTAACCCCCTCGGCATTGTCCCCTCCCTCCCTCCACCGCATTCCAGTTCTACTGGCCGCCTTCTGGTTCCCAAGGTACTGACGCTGTTCTGGCCTCTGGCCTCCGGTACCCACTCTCCCTCTTCCTCCCCTTCCTCATTTGCTACCTCTTACTAGGTCTCAGCTTAAATCTCAACCCCCCAAACCTACCAGGTACCCCGTCATAATCTGCCATAACACTATGTGCTTTTCCTTCATAACACTCTCGTATTATGTCTTTATGTATTTATTTTAGTGTTTTATTTCATATTTACCTTCTCTCCAGAGCTCCATGGAGGCAGGTTCCATAAATAATTTGTTCACCTCTCTAGCCCAGTGCCTGGCATATGGTAGTCACTAAATAAATAGATCCATTAAATGGATGGAGGGATGGATGGATGAATGGGTAGATGGATGGATGGATGGATGATTGGCTGGATGGAAGGATAGATGGATGGATGGATGGATGGATGGATGGATGGATGGATGGATGGATGGTTAGCTGAATGGCTGAATAGATGGGTGGATGATTGGGTAGATGGAAGGATAGATGGATGGGTGGATGGATGGATGGATGCGTGGATGGATGGATAGATGGTTAGCTGAATGGATGGATAGATGGGTGGATGATTGGGTAGATGGAAGGATAGATGGATGGGTAGATGGATGGATGGATGCATGGATGGATGGGGGGATGATGGGTGGATGGATGGATGGATAGATAGATGGCAATACCAAGTACTTCTGGGGCATTCCATAAACATTAAGCTAAGCATCTCAAAATGTCTCTAAACCCATCCTACATTAGCCAACTATATTCTGACTCTTGGTCACACAGTACAGAAGAAAAGTCAAGCCAGCTTGAGAAAAAGGGAACTTATTGTGAGGGCATAGGAATATCTCACGGGGGGAAGTAGGCTTAGTTAGAAACTGGAGCAGGGGATTGGAAGGCCATCCAGACACTCTCTCTCTCCATTTCGTGCCTCTCTACACATTGCTTTGTTTTGTCTCTCGGCATACTGGCTTGGTTCTGTCCTCAGTTCCATGGCAGGACACTGATACCCTCAGTCCTGTATTCATACATTATCAGGCCAGCCACACAGAGAGGCAACTGGCAGCCCCTCAAATCCAATCCCAGATTCCTGGAGAAGAGAGTCTGGAGTCATCTATTGCTGGGGGTGGGGCAGGGTCACATGTGTGGACCGCTGGGGCACAGCCCTGTGGTACCGGGTTCCCTTCACAGAGAAGGGGATCATAGGCTGTCCTGTGGATCTTATTTCCAGTTTTGGCTAAAGTTCTTACATCCCATTTGATGACTGCCTGGCCGGTTGCCTGTGAGATCCCAGGCCTGGAAGCCTGCACTAATTGTGAGGCTCTCCCCTCAGCTGCGAGCCCGGGAAACCTGCCTGTTTGGAGCACAGGGAGAGTGAGGCTGAGCTGCAGAGCTGAGAAGGTCAGCCCAGCCGGGCCCGGCCTGGTTTTGGGAAGAGAACTGCGGCTGTAGCCACAGTGGTCCCCAAGTAAAGGCTTTGTGGCTTTGCCCTGGGGTGTGTCATACACTCACCATGGAACAGGAAGCAGGCAGTGTCCGGCTTCTTCAGACCAGCCCTGCCCTTCCCCTCAATTGAGTTTTGCATCAGGCAACATGCTGCCATTTCAGAACAGAAATTTTCTCCACGAAAAGAAAGAAACCTCTTTATACACTTTTATAATGCAGAATCTAATTTCGGTTTCAATAAGGGAAGGAACCATTATATCACCCTACTTCAGTGCTTCTTGTCATTACATTGTATTTTTTAAAAATACTTTCATCGGAGGCCCGATATACACTTACAATCTCTCTGCATTTATTTTCTCTTAAGAACACATATAATAAAACTCAAAGTTAATAGCATGAAAATCATTTCTACAATAACAGTTGTAGCGAATCTTAGAATTGCCAGGGTGAATGTGGCTAGACAGAGTGAGGCAATTACGTCTATCATTAGCAGCGCTCGGGTAGGATTGATGTACAGTGGGCCACGTGCAAGCAGAAGCCTTCAGACGTGAACTACATTTTAATAGTGAAATTCTCATAGATTATAACTCCCTTCATTAACGTTTTCACACATCGCTGGCTAACAAATGAGGAGAGAGGCCTCTGGACTCTCAGATTTATTGTGAGCCGGGTGCTCTCTGCACCTGTGTGGGCAAGAGCCTCATCTTTTAACCTATGACTATGGAAGGATTAACTCTTCCTGGGCTGCCCTTCTTCCTTCCGGGGTGGGAGAACATTCTGGAAACACAGGCTTTGCACTTTCAGACTTGTAAGGGGTGGCTGCTGGGTCCAGCCGCCCTGGGACTTTCTCTGCATTTCCCTGTTGGCATCCGAGGGTAGCTCTCAAGAGGATGCAGGGTCCAGGGGAGCAGGTCAGGAGAGGCCTGGGCTCTGCTTCCACACCCCACCCCGCAGGGCACCCTCCTCACGGGACGATCCCTGCTCAGGCACTTGAGTTAACGGGTGGGGTGGGGGTCCTTTCAGCATCAGGGGATGGTCGTTTGATGGAAAGTTTAGATCTCCTTATGGCAAGGGTCAAACAGCCTTTTGTCCCCAGCTGAGGCAGGGAACACAGCCCAGATGTGACAGAGGGAGTTTTGGAGGGAGGTGTTGCTGGGCAGACTGGATCCCAGAGAGGGGGAAGTGGACTCTGGTCAGGGTCAGGGTCAGGGTCAGGGTCAGGGTCAGGGTGGGCTGACTGCCCATGTGGACAGTCTTGTCCTGGGAGGGGCTGAGCGTTTTATAAAGGACTTAGGCACCACAGTGCCTGCCCTGGAGGGATTTATAACCTAATGAGAGAGAAAGTGGAGGAAAGGACAGTGTTCTTGCGTCATTTTCGAACAGTTGTCAGTGGTTGCACACAAAGCATGAGAGTGAGTGCGGGGGCATGTGGACAAAGGCCACCCGTGGTTACCTCGTCAACCAGGGGAGGCTTCCTGGAAGAGTCTGCAAGTCTTCAGGTCTCCAGGAAGGTGGTTCCTGGCATATTGTCTGTACCTGGCGCAAAGTGGGTTAGAAAAACACTGAGGATGCGAGTTAATGCAGGGAGAAAGCCCCCCAGCCTTTGGAGCAGCGGGGATGAGTTTTCAACCCAAGCTCCCTTTGCTGCTTCATTTCAGGACACAGACCCTTGGTGACTTGGGGGCCAATAGCTTATAAACTCTTGGGCAGATTCTGTGATTTGATTGGGCCCCCAGTGGCATATGAGACCCCTGGGTTCAGTTCACTCCAATGCTCCTCTGTGTGTCTCTGACTTAGGATGAGAATTTTGGCAAACTTCTCAAAGATGATCTGATCCAGGCCTTCTCATCCCTGTCTGCACGTTATCATCACTTGGGGAAACTTTTAAGAACACTTGTGCCAGGGGACCTCAGAGATTTTATTTTACATGGTCTGAGGTGGTACTCAGGTGCCCTGAAGATTCTAATCTTCAACCCAGGTGGAGGACCCCTGTGACCATACAGGCAGGTAGCTGGCCTTCAGGTGCAATGGCTGGAGGACCCCTGTGACCATACAGGCAGGTAGCTGGCCTTCAGGTGCAATAGCTGGAGGACCCCTGTGACCATACAGGCGGCGAGCTGGCCTTCAGGTGCAATAGCTGGAGGACCCCTGTGACCATACAGGCGGCGAGCTGGCCTTCAGGTGCAATGGCTGGAGGACCCCTGTGACCATACAGGCAGGTAGCTGGCCTTCAGGTGCAATAGCTGGAGGACCCCTGTGACCATACAGGCAGGTAGCTGGCCTTCAGGTGCAATAGCTGGAGGACCCCTGTGACCATACAGGCAGGGAGCTGGCCTTCAGGTGCAATAGCTGGAGGACCCCTGTGACCATACAGGCAGGTAGCTGGCCTTCAGGTGCAATAGCTGGAGGACCCCTGTGACCATACAGGCAGGTAGCTGGCCTTCAGGTGCAATAGCTGGAGGACCCCTGTGACCATACAGGCGGCGAGCTGGCCTTCAGGTGCAATAGCTGGAGGACCCCTGTGACCATACAGGTGGCGAGCTGGCCTTCAGGTGCAATGGCTGGAGGACCCCTGTGACCATACAGGCAGGTAGCTGGCCTTCAGGTGCAATAGCTGGAGGACCCCTGTGACCATACAGGCAGGTAGCTGGCCTTCAGGTGCAATAGCTGGAGGACCCCTGTGACCATACAGGCGGCGAGCTGGCCTTCAGGTGCAATAGCTGGAGGACCCCTGTGACCATACAGGCGGCGAGCTGGCCTTCAGGTGCAATAGCTGGAGGACCCCTGTGACCATACAGGCGGCGAGCTGGCCTTCAGGTGCAATAGCTGGAGGACCCCTGTGACCATACAGGCGGCGAGCTGGCCTTCAGGTGCAATAGCTGGAGGACCCCTGTGACCATACAGGCAGGTAGCTGGCCTTCAGGTGCAATAGCTGGAGGACCCCTGTGACCATACAGGCAGGTAGCTGGCCTTCAGGTGCAATAGCTGGAGGACCCCTGTGACCATACAGGCGGCGAGCTGGCCTTCAGGTGCAATAGCTGGAGGACCCCTGTGACCATACAGGCGGCGAGCTGGCCTTCAGGTGCAATGGCTGGAGGACCCCTGTGACCATACAGGCAGGTAGCTGGCCTTCAGGTGCAATGGCTGGAGGACCCCTGTGACCATACAGGCAGGTAGCTGGCCTTCAGGTGCAATAGCTGGAGGACCCCTGTGACCATACAGGCAGGTAGCTGGCCTTCAGGTGCAATAGCTGGAGGACCCCTGTGACCATACAGGCAGGTAGCTGGCCTTCAGGTGCAATAGCTGGAGGACCCCTGTGACCATACAGGCAGGTAGCTGGCCTTCAGGTGCAATAGCTGGAGGACCCCTGTGACCACAAAGGCAGGTAGCTGGCCTTCAGGTGCAATAGCTGGAGGACCCCTGTGACCATACAGGCGGCGAGCTGGCCTTCAGGTGCAATAGCTGGAGGACCCCTGTGACCATACAGGTGGCGAGCTGGCCTTCAGGTGCAATGGCTGGAGGACCCCTGTGACCATACAGGCAGGTAGCTGGCCTTCAGGTGCAATGGCTGGAGGACCCCTGTGACCACACAGGCAGGTAGCTGGCCTTCAGGTGCAATGGCTGGAGGACCCCTGTGACCATAGAGGCGGCGAGCTGGCCTTCAGGTGCAATAGCTGGAGGACCCCTGTGACCATACAGGCAGGGAGCTGGCCTTCAGGTGCAATGGCTGGAGGACCCCTGTGACCATACAGGCAGGTAGCTGGCCTTCAGGTGCAATAGCTGGAGGACCCCTGTGACCATACAGGCAGGTAGCTGGCCTTCAGGTGCAATAGCTGGAGGACCCCTGTGACCATACAGGCGGCGAGCTGGCCTTCAGGTGCAATAGCTGGAGGACCCCTGTGACCATACAGGCAGGTAGCTGGCCTTCAGGTGCAATAGCTGGAGGACCCCTGTGACCATACAGGCAGGTAGCTGGCCTTCAGGTGCAATAGCTGGAGGACCCCTGTGACCATACAGGCAGGTAGCTGGCCTTCAGGTGCAATAGCTGGAGGACCCCTGTGACTATACAGGCAGCGAGCTGGCCTTCAGGTGCAATAACTGGAGGACCCCTGTGACCATACAGGCTGGGAGCTGGCCTTCAGGTGCAATGGCTGGAGGACCCCTGTGACCATACAGGCAGGTAGCTGGCCTTCAGGTGCAATAGCTGGAGGACCCCTGTGACCATACAGGCAGGTAGCTGGCCTTCAGGTGCAATAGCTGGAGGACCCCTGTGACCATACAGGCAGGTAGCTGGCCTTCAGGTGCAATAGCTGGAGGACCCCTGTGACCATACAGGCAGGCAGCTGGCCTTCAGGTGCAATAGCTGGAGGACCCCTGTGACCATACAGGCGGCGAGCTGGCCTTCAGGTGCAATAGCTGGAGGACCCCTGTGACCATACAGGCAGGTAGCTGGCCTTCAGGTGCAATGGCTGGAGGACCCCTGTGACCATAGAGGCGGCGAGCTGGTCCTCAGGTGCAATAGCTGGAGGACCCCTGTTACCATACAGGCAGGTAGCTGGCCTTCAGGTGCAATAGCTGGAGGACCCCTGTGACCATACAGGCAGGTAGCTGGCCTTCAGGTGCAATAGCTGGAGGACCCCTGTGACCATACAGGCAGGTAGCTGGCCTTCAGGTGCAATAGCTGGAGGACCCCTGTGACCACAAAGGCAGGTAGCTGGCCTTCAGGTGCAATAGCTGGAGGACCCCTGTGACCATACAGGCGGCGAGCTGGCCTTCAGGTGCAATAGCTGGAGGACCCCTGTGACCATACAGGTGGCGAGCTGGCCTTCAGGTGCAATGGCTGGAGGACCCCTGTGACCATACAGGCAGGTAGCTGGCCTTCAGGTGCAATGGCTGGAGGACCCCTGTGACCACACAGGCAGGCAGCTGGCCTTCAGGTGCAATAGCTGGAGGACCCCTGTGACCATACAGGCGGCGAGCTGGCCTTCAGGTGCAATAGCTGGAGGACCCCTGTGACCATACAGGCAGGTAGCTGGCCTTCAGGTGCAATGGCTGGAGGACCCCTGTGACCATAGAGGCGGCGAGCTGGTCCTCAGGTGCAATAGCTGGAGGACCCCTGTTACCATACAGGCAGGTAGCTGGCCTTCAGGTGCAATAGCTGGAGGACCCCTGTGACCATACAGGCAGGTAGCTGGCCTTCAGGTGCAATAGCTGGAGGACCCCTGTGACCATACAGGCAGGTAGCTGGCCTTCAGGTGCAATAGCTGGAGGACCCCTGTGACCACAAAGGCAGGTAGCTGGCCTTCAGGTGCAATAGCTGGAGGACCCCTGTGACCATACACGCGGCGAGCTGGCCTTCAGGTGCAATAGCTGGAGGACCCCTGTGACCATACAGGTGGCGAGCTGGCCTTCAGGTGCAATGGCTGGAGGACCCCTGTGACCATACAGGCAGGTAGCTGGCCTTCAGGTGCAATGGCTGGAGGACCCCTGTTACCACACAGGCAGGTAGCTGGCCTTCAGGTGCAATGGCTGGAGGACCCCTGTGACCATAGAGGCGGCGAGCTGGCCTTCAGGTGCAATAGCTGGAGGACCCCTGTGACCATACAGGCAGGGAGCTGGCCTTCAGGTGCAATGGCTGGAGGACCCCTGTGACCATACAGGCAGGTAGCTGGCCTTCAGGTGCAATAGCTGGAGGACCCCTGTGACCATACAGACAGGTAGCTGGCCTTCAGGTGCAATAGCTGGAGGACCCCTGTGACCATACAGGCGGCGAGCTGGCCTTCAGGTGCAATAGCTGGAGGACCCCTGTGACCATACAGGCAGGTAGCTGGCCTTCAGGTGCAATAGCTGGAGGACCCCTGTGACCATACAGGCAGGTAGCTGGCCTTCAGGTGCAATAGCTGGAGGACCCCTGTGACCATACAGGCAGGTAGCTGGCCTTCAGGTGCAATAGCTGGAGGACCCCTGTGACTATACAGGCGGCGAGCTGGCCTTCAGGTGCAATAGCTGGAGGACCCCTGTGACCATACAGGCTGGGAGCTGGCCTTCAGGTGCAATGGCTGGAGGACCCCTGTGACCATACAGGCAGGTAGCTGGCCTTCAGGTGCAATGGCTGGAGGACCCCTGTGACCATACAGGCAGGTAGCTGGCCTTCAGGTGCAATAGCTGGAGGACCCCTGTGACCATACAGGCAGGTAGCTGGCCTTCAGGTGCAATAGCTGGAGGACCCCTGTGACCATACAGGCAGGTAGCTGGCCTTCAGGTGCAATAGCTGGAGGACCCCTGTGACCATACAGGCAGGTAGCTGGCCTTCAGGTGCAATAGCTGGAGGACCCCTGTGACCATACAGGCAGGCAGCTGGCCTTCAGGTGCAATAGCTGGAGGACCCCTGTGACCATACAGGCGGCGAGCTGGCCTTCAGGTGCAATAGCTGGAGGACCCCTGTGACCATACAGGCAGGTAGCTGGCCTCCAGGTGCAATGGCTGGAGGACCCCTGTGACCATAGAGGCGGCGAGCTGGTCTTCAGGTGCAATAGCTGGAGGACCCCTGTTACCATACAGGCAGGTAGCTGGCCTTCAGGTGCAATAGCTGGAGGACCCCTGTGACCATACAGGCAGGTAACTGGCCTTCAGGTGCAATAGCTGGAGGACCCCTGTGACCATACAGGTAGGTAGCTGGCCTTCAGGTGCAATAGCTGGAGGACCCCTGTGACCATACAGGCAGGTAGCTGGCCTTCAGATGCAATAGCTGGAGGACCCCTGTGACCATAAAGGCAGGTAGCTGGCCTTCAGGTGCAATAGCTGGAGGACCCCTGTGACCATACAGGCGGTAGCTGGCCTTCAGGTGCAATAGCTGGAGGACCCCTGTGACTATACAGGCGGCGAGCTGGCCTTCAGGTGCAATAGCTGGAGGACCCCTGTGACCATACAGGTGGCGAGCTGGCCTTCAGGTGCAATGGCTGGAGGACCCCTGTGACCATACAGGCAGGTAGCTGGCCTTCAGGTGCAATGGCTGGAGGACCCCTGTGACCATACAGGCAGGTAGCTGGCCTTCAGGTGCAATAGCTGGAGGACCCCTGTGACCATACAGGCAGGTAGCTGGCCTTCAGGTGCAATAGCTGGAGGACCCCTGTGACCATACAGGCAGGTAGCTGGCCTTCAGGTGCAATAGCTGGAGGACCCCTGTGACCATACAGGCAGGTAGCTGGCCTTCAGGTGCAATAGCTGGAGGACCCCTGTGACCATACAGGCAGGCAGCTGGCCTTCAGGTGCAATAGCTGGAGGACCCCTGTGACCATACAGGCGGCGAGCTGGCCTTCAGGTGCAATAGCTGGAGGACCCCTGTGAACATACAGGCAGGTAGCTGGCCTTCAGGTGCAATGGCTGGAGGACCCCTGTGACCATAGAGGCGGCAAGCTGGTCTTCAGGTGCAATAGCTGGAGGACCCCTGTTACCATACAGGCAGGTAGCTGGCCTTCAGGTGCAGTAGCTGGAGGACCCCTGTGACCATACAGGCAGGTAGCTGGCCTTCAGGTGCAATAGCTGGAGGACCCCTGTGACCATACAGGCAGGTAGCTGGCCTTCAGGTGCAATAGCTGGAGGACCCCTGTGACCATACAGGCAGGTAGCTGGCCTTCAGGTGCAATAGCTGGAGGACCCCTGTGACCATACAGGCAGGTAGCTGGCCTTCAGGTGCAATAGCTGGAGGACCCCTGTGACCACAAAGGCAGGTAGCTGGCCTTCAGGTGCAATAGCTGGAGGACCCCTGTGACCATACAGGCGGCCAGCTGGCCTTCAGGTGCAATAGCTGGAGGACCCCTGTGACCATACAGGTGGCGAGCTGGCCTTCAGGTGCAATGGCTGGAGGACCCCTGTGACCATACAGGCAGGTAGCTGGCCTTCAGGTGCAATGGCTGGAGGACCCCTGTGACCACACAGGCAGGTAGCTGGCCTTCAGGTGCAATGGCTGGAGGACCCCTGTGACCACACAGGCAGGTAGCTGGCCTTCAGGTGCAATAGCTGGAGGACCCCTGTGACCATACAGGCAGGGAGCTGGCCTTCAGGTGCAATAGCTGGAGGACCCCTGTGACCATACAGGCAGGTAGCTGGCCTTCAGGTGCAATAGCTGGAGGACCCCTGTGACCATACAGGCAGGTAGCTGGCCTTCAGGTGCAATAGCTGGAGGACCCCTGTGACCATACAGGCAGGTAGCTGGCCTTCAGGTGCAATAGCTGGAGGACCCCTGTGACTATACAGGCGGCGAGCTGGCCTTCAGGTGCAATAGCTGGAGGACCCCTGTGACCATACAGGCTGGGAGCTGGCCTTCACGTGCAATGGCTGGAGGACCCCTGTGACCATACAGGCAGGTAGCTGGCCTTCAGGTGCAATGGCTGGAGGACCCCTGTGACCATACAGGCAGGTAGCTGGCCTTCAGGTGCAATAGCTGGAGGACCCCTGTGACCATACAGGCAGGTAGCTGGCCTTCAGGTTCAATAGCTGGAGGACCCCTGTGACCATACAGGCAGGTAGCTGGCCTTCAGGTGCAATAGCTGGAGGACCCCTGTGACCATACAGGCAGGCAGCTGGCCTTCAGGTGCAATAGCTGGAGGACCCCTGTGACCATACAGGCAGGCAGCTGGCCTTCAGGTGCAATAGCTGGAGGACCCCTGTGACCATACAGGCGGCGAGCTGGCCTTCAGGTGCAATAGCTGGAGGACCCCTGTGACCATACAGGCAGGCAGCTGGCCTTCAGGTGCAATAGCTGGAGGACCCCTGTGACCATACAGGCAGGCAGCTGGCCTTCAGGTGCAATAGCTGGAGGACCCCTGTGACCATACAGGCAGGGAGCTGGCCTTCAGGTGCAATAGCTGGAGGACCCCTGTGACTATACAGGCAGGTAGCTGGCCTTCAGGTGCAATAGCTGGAGGAAGGTAGGTCTGAGCAGAACAGTAAGTCGGCTGTGGACAAGCGGGGGTGTTTACAGAGTCTCCTGCTCTTCCTTTCTCCCCTTGGATAACCTGCAGATATTCTTTGCTATCAGACACAACGAAGGGTGCACGGGACCACATCCCATAGGGTGATGTGAAAAGGGGCCACCTTGCCCTTGGTCCCGGGAATCCAGGTTTCCCTTCCTCCCTGTGTCTCCTTCCTTCCCTCCTCCATTCCCGGCCTGTGCCATGTTTTACCCACCGCAGCCTCGTGGTCCCTGGCGAGCATCATCCGTGGCGAGGGCTGGCTTCTGGAACCTTTGATCTCCTCCTGTAACTCTGCGGAGCTCGGCCGGCTCTGTTTGACTCTGGTACTGAACCATCAGCAGATGTTGCTTTGCCTCCCATCCCTCCTCCCTGGGAACATTATCCCTTAACTAAAATCAGCAGGCCTAGGACATGCTTGGAATCTGGAATGTCATGTCTCGCGAGTTCTGCCTTCCTGTTAGAGTTCTCCTAGTGGCCGTCACTGGGCCGTGCAGGCTTGGGGGAGCGGGAGTGGGTGCACAGGCAGGGGCTCAGAGAGGGCCCCTCTGCGGTGGAGGGGTGGCATGGCTGTGCTGGGCTGGATGGCCCTGCTGGGAGAGGGCCCAGGATGCTCTGAGAGCTGGTGCTGGGCTTCCTTCCCTGTTCAGGGCTCCCTCCTGCATCCTGGCACCCCATCAAGCGTTAAGGAGCTCAGGCACCAAACCTAATGAAACCCCAGTCTCATTCTGCATAATCAGGCACTACTGAAATGATCCTTCCCATGCTGCACGCTGCAAATTAACATCTGACTCAACATACAATAAAAACCCGAGTATTGTACCAAGCAACACCTCTTAGGTGGCGGAGACACAGATGGAAATTCATTTAATGAACTACAAGTCCCCGATTGGATCCTAAACTTCTTGTGATTACCCTGGAAAGAACCCTGGTAGAAACCAAAAAAAAAAGCTCTTTGTACTCCCCCACCCTGCTTCATGGCAGCCGGCTTTCTCCATCTTTAAGATTGCCTTGTCGGAAATGAGTATCTTTATGTGAAGGGTTCTTCGGGGCCTGGCCAGTGGGTAGGGTTGGGCCACATGCAGATTATCCAACTCCCTCCTCGCGCCCCAGGTTCTGAAGATAGGGTGATTTGCAAAGACTTTGGCGCTGAGCAGAATGTGACTTAAGTGGTATTGTGAAGAGTTTTACCCATAACCCCGGTGTCAGCTGGTGGATGATCTGGCTGGCTGCCAGGGGCATCAGGGAGACCTGGTCTTTGAAGCATCGGGCAGACAGAGTCTAGACGGAGCTCATTCTCGGCAGGTGACTCAAGCCTCCTCCTGGTAGTTTTCCTAAAGATGCTCTTCCAGTGTGGGAGGCCAACAGAAGCCGTCCCCTAGGCCAGGAGTTGCTTTCCCTTCTGATGAAGCAGGAGGGGCAGGGGGACAGGAGGGATGGAGGTGCCTTGGGCACCGGAGCAGAGCTGAGGACCACTCCACGGGAGAGCCACCTCCCACCTCCCACCATCAGGGGCCCCATGCATCGGGAGCCCTCTGGGACGGGCCTCCCCCCAGGGGTCAGTTCCATGGGATGAATGTGGCAGCCACTACGTTGCCACACTCAGTAGGTATCACAACCTGTACCATGTTTATTATGGGCAACAATTTGACTAACGGAGAATTTAGATTAATAACATTCAGGCCGGAGAAGTAATTTCCTTTGAGAAAGCGATTTACATGCACTCTGCCAGAAAGGGCCGTCACCGCTCCCTCGTTGTGTCAGCTCAGATAATGAAGTTGAAAATAGCATGGAAGGTTAATAGGTCTGACTTATCTCCTTAGAACTGAAAAGGAAGATTTACAGTGTGGAGGCTGTTTTGCATATTTCTGCTGGGAATTGAAAGGGTTTTTTTCCCCCCCAAACAAGATTTATGAGAACCCGTGGTTCAAGGTATCTGCTTTGTTATTACTCCAAAGTGAGGCAGGAAGCCTCTTCACTTGGGTGGTGCCTGCATCCCTCACGAAGAGCCATCGCCCTGGCCAGGCCCTGGGTCCGGATACTGGTGCTGCCATGGGAAGAGTCTACTTTAAGAGGAGCCTTTCGACTCTGGAAGCTCACGTCGTTGGTTTGCTAACGACTAAAAGAGGTTTAAATATTTTCCACCACCTGGATGTATTTTTTTTTTTAATTCAATTTATTTTGTCATCATCGTTGACTGCCCCCAGAGCTTGGTGGGCTGGCCCTGGGCTTGAGGAATATAGGGAAGCAGCTGGATCTTAGCAATGGAGGGTGCAGGAGTAGAAAGCAACAGGACTTCTGGACTCCAGGCAAGGAGTCAACAGAAGAGCTGTCGGCCTCTTAAGGAGCTTTCTTGGAAGTTCCACCCAACCACTTCTGGTAACATCTCACTGGCCAACTCCATGTGCAAAGGGGGCTGGGACGGGTGGTCTTTTATTCAGTACTTTCCTGCCAGTGGTAAAATCTGGGTGTGTTGCTTAGGAAGGACGGGAGCACAAATGCTTAGTGCATTTATTTTTAAGTTTTCTTGTTTTCTGTTAAATGCATTCGAGCGATAAAATTCCCCTTCGATACGGCTTAAGCTGTGTTCCACAATTTTCTTTTTTTCCCAACGTTATATTAGGAATAATTTCAAACATAAAGAAAAGTGGAAAGAATTGTACCTTACGTCCTTATACCCATCCCTTTAACATTTTGCTCTATTTGCCCGATCACATATCCATTCATGTATCTATTCATCAATCGATCTTAGCTTTGTATGCATTTCATAGTGAATTGCAGATAACAGTCCATGTCACTCCTAAATATTTAGGAATGCATATTATGAACTGTTTATTTAGTTTTTAAGGTAAAATTTACATATAGTGAAATGCACAATCTTAGGTTGCCTTTTGATGAGCTCTGACATATACGTACACCCACATCGCGTGTCTTTTAGGGTACAGACATTTCCATCACCCCAAAAGGCTCCCTTTTTTTGCCTCTCCCCAGTCAGTACACCCCTACCACAGGCAACCACTGTTTTGATTATTTTTTTCACCAGATTGTTTTTGCCTGTTCTAGAACTTCATATAAATGAATTCGTATAATGCGTACTTGTCTGGATAAGGCTCTCTTCACTCAGCATGTTTTTGAGATTCATCTATGTCGTTCCATGTATCAGTAGTTGTTTGTTTGTGTTTTTCCTTTTTATTGATGAGTAATAATCTATTGTATGAATGTACCAGAGTTTGTTTATCCATTTGTTAATGGACATCCATCTGGTGTGTTTCCAGTTTTTGGCTATTATGAATAAAACTGCCGTGAATATTTTGTACAAATCTCTTTTTGGGATTTGTGTTGTTTTATCTCTGGAATAGACGCCTAAAAGAAAAATGTTGGGTGCTATTTTTTCTTTTAAAAGAAACTGGCAGACTTTTCCCCTAAAGTGATTGGACCATTTCACATTTCCACAAACAATGTATGATGGTTCCAGTTGCTCCACATGCTTGCCAACATTTAATGTTGTCAGTCTTTTTAATTTTAGCCATTCTGGTGGGTGTATAGTGGATCTCATTATAGTTTCAACTTACATTTCCCTGATGACTAACAATATTTTTGACGTGTTATTGGCCATTCATATATCTTCCTTTATGAAGTGTCTGTTCTAATCTTTTGCCCATTAAAATTTTTGGATTTTATTTTTATTATAGGCTTGTAGGAGTTCTTTATCTAGTCTGGATACAGGTCCTTAGTCAGTGGTATGTTTTGAAAGTATTTTCCCCTAGGGTGTGGCCTGCTTTTTCATTTTTATAATGGTGTCTTTTTAGGAGCAGTTTTAAATTTTGCTGAAGTTTAATTTATCACTCTTTTCCTTTTTTGGTTGTTGATCCCCATGTCCTCTCTAAGAAATCTTTGCTTGCTACCTCATTCTGAAGATATTCTTCTATGTTTTCTTCTAGAAGCTTTATAGTTTTAGCTTTTACATGTGAGTCTGTTATCCATCTTAAATTAATTTTTGTGTATGGTGTAAGGTAGGAGAAGTGTAAGGTTAATTTCCATATTGATGTCCAGTTGTGTCAGTATCGTTTGCTGAAAAGACTTTCCTTTCCCCATTGGATTGCTCTGGTACCTAAAATTAATTAACCATATAAGAGTGGGTGTATTCTGGGCTCTTTTCTGTTCCACTAATCTATTTGTTTGTCCTGTGTCAGTACGTTGCCATCTTGATTGCTGTAGCTTTATAGCAATTCTTGAAGACAGGCTTCCGACTCTGTTCTTTTTAAAAATAGCTTTGGCTATTCTACTTCCTTTGCATTTCCCTTTTAAATTTTAGAATCACTTTGTCAATTTATAAAAAAAAAATCCTGCAGGTGTTTTCAATGGAATGGTGTTAGAGGTACAGATCAATTTGGAGACAATTGTCATCTTTAAAATACTGAGTCTTCCAGTCCATAAGTATGGTATATCTCTCTCTGTTTATTTAGGTCTTCTTTAATCTTCCTCAGTAATGTTTTGTAGTTTTCAGTGTAGAGGTTTTGCACATCATTTGTTACTTTATTTCTAGCATTTTATGTTTTTTGGACACTATTGTGTCCCAGTTAAGACAATGGATTTTTCTATTTCTTTCTTTATATCTGTCAGTTTTTGCTTTTTGTCTTTTAAGCCTTATTATTGGGCACATTCAAATTTATGATTGAAATGTCTCCCTGATTAATTACCATTTATCATAATGGAATGTTTCTATTTCTGATAACACTCTTGACCTTGAAATTTATATAGCCACTCCTGCTGTCCTATGCTTATGGTTTGCATGGTTTTTCTGTTTTCACATATTACTTTCTTTGTCTCTATATTTAAAGTATTTTTCTTGTAGACAGCATATGGTTGGGTCTTGTTTTTTCAACAGTTCTAACAATCTCTGGAGTGCTTAGTCTATTTACATATAATGTAATTATTGATGTAGTTGGATTTAGGTCTACAGTGTTGATAATTGTTTTCTGTTTGTCTCATCTGTTTTTTTATTTCTCTTGGGGTTAATTGAATGCTTAAAAAGAGTTTCATTTTAATTTCTCTTTTTAGCTGTGTTCTTTGCATGTTTTGCATTTTGGGGGTGATTGCACTAGGGAATATAATATATATTATATAAATTTTTATAGTCTACTTATAGTTAGTATTTATACCACTTCATGGTAAGAATTGTTCATTGTAAGGATCTTGCAAAAATATAGTTTAATGTATCTCTACCCCTTCATGCTATACTTGTTATATGTATTACATCTATATATGCTGTAAACCTCATAATGTACTTTTATTTATTATTTATTTTGCTGTAAATAGTCACATATATTTTAGGAAAATAAGAGAGGAAAATGGTATCTTTTATAATCACTCACATTTCTGAGGATCTTTTTCCTCCCTGAAATCAGAATTCCCACTTCTCTTCAGCCTGAAGAATTTCATTTAAATTTTTTCATAGGGAACATGTTACGGTGGTAAATTTTCTTATATTTTATTTTTCCAAATGTCTCTATTTACCTTCATTATTGGGAGATATTTTTATTGCGTATAGAGTTCTTGGTTGACAGTTTTTCTTTTAGAGTATTAAAGATGCTGTTCTCCTCTCTTCTATCCTCTTGTTCTTGATAAGAAGTTATTCAGCATTTATTTATTTATCTCTTTTATGTAATGTGTTATCTCTGGGTGCCTTCTCTGTATCTTTGATGTTAGTCACTTTGACCTTGATGTGCTGAGAAATTTTTTGCTTTGTTTGTTTATTTTGTTTGGGGTTTGCTGAAATTCTTGAACCTGAAAATCTATGTCTTTCAACACATTTGGGAACATTTAGTCCATTATTTCCTCAAATAATTTTTTTCTGCCCTATTCTCATTGTTGTCTTCTGCGACTCCAGGTATATGTATATTTGACCTTGCATTATTTTCTCACAGATCATCAAAACTTGTTCACTTTTAAAAAACATTTTTGTTTTCCCAATAGATCAGGATTTATTAACCCCAGCACGACTGACATTTTGGGCCAGATCACCTGGTTGCCTTGTGTGGGAAGGGTTTCCTGTGTGTTGTCAGATGATCAGCAGAATCCCTGGCCTCTACACTGGATGCCAGTAGCATAGCCTCCCAGTTGTGACAACCAAAAATGTCTCCAGACATTCCTGAATATCTGTTGGGGGACAAAATTACCTCCAGTTGAAAATCACTGAAATAAATCAACAGCAATTATCCAGGCTTCAAGTTCACTGACTCTTGCTCTGTTATCTCCAGTCCAGTAAATCCATTTCAGACATTTTATCTTTTAGTTATAGCATTTTCATTTGGTTCTTTTTTTTGTCGTTTCGACTTCTTTAATGAGATGACCTATCTGTACATTCATTACAAACAGAATTTTTTACAAATTAGAATTTCAGCATTGTTTTAAAATGTAGGTCTTATTATTATTCATATATGGTGAGGCTAACCCATCAGGAGATGATTTCCATTGAAAATATAATTTGTTATTCACAGTTCCCAAGAGGAAGGGGCACAGCATGTCATACTGGGCTACATGGGAAGCACCAGAGCTGGTCCAGAGGCAGAAGGAGCAAGGAAAAAATGTGAACAAGAGCCTTTATTGTAGTTTTTGAGGGAAGGGCAAAGCAAGGCAGGGTAAGCAGGGATAGGATTGGCTAGTTGGAATAATTCCAGTGGGCTCTAGAGGGTAGTGGCTGCCCCTAGTTGTCTGGTACTGGCCCTGGGGTGATTAGGGTGAGAGAATAGTGGTCTGTATGTGAGAGGCCAGTAAAGGAGATGATCAGGGTATGGCCTTCAGATTGGTTGGTTTTCATATGAAAGGTACGCTCCTGGGCGAGCTGTTCGCTATCTCTAGGAATTAGCTAACCCTAGGAGGAACAGTCCCTTCCAGTATCAGCAAGGCCCCCAGATGTCAAAAAATCCGGATGAAAAGACTAGCTTGATACAGACATTTGTGGCATCTCAGAGTCAGTCTTTACTTTTCTCTTGAGTATGAGTCACATTTTCCTGCTCGTATGTTTTTGTAAGTTGGGATTGTATTCTGGACCTTGTGAATGATAATATGCGAGGACTTGGGGTTCTGTTATGTTATTCTGAATAATATCAAGTTTTTGTTTTAGCAGACACTTAACTTTGCCAAATTCAAACTCTAAACTGTTCCTTTTGAGCTGGGCAGCAGCAGAAATCTCGGTTCAGGTCTGTAGCCTTAGCTGGGTGGCTTAGAGCCTGCTCCATGTGTGTATAATTCAGGGATTAGCCAGAGATTTGGGCTGAGTTTACACACAAAATTTGGAACTCCGGCTCTTGGCTCTCTCCTTTTGGGGATTTCCTCCTGCATTTTCTAGATGCCGTGGTCACCCACACTCTGTCCTCTGATTCTACAGCCAGCAAACTGCAGGTTTCTACCTGAGTATTAATTGCTCCCTGATACTGACTGCGGTCTGCCTCAGGCAAAAAGCTGTAAAGAAAAAAAACCCAAAAGAACCCTCAGAAACTCACCCGGTACTATCAGCTTCTTCTAAGTGTCCAGATCTCTCCAATTTCCGCCTGCTTTTGGTCTCTCACAGGTGTCTTCAGATTAAAAGATATATATTATAAATTTGGAGGGTTTGTCCAATACTAGCTACTCCTCCATTATTGGAAGGGGAATTTCTTTGTGTCCCATAAATTTTGACATATAGCGATTTTACTACATTCTCTAAACATTAAAAATATCCCTTATGATTTTTCCTTTAACAAGGATCAATAGAATGTTTCTTAGCTCCTAGATATATTGTATTTACAAGCGATCCTTTTGTTAATATTTTAAAAATTTATTATGTTATGGTCTCAACATGGTTTGTATGATGTTGATTCTCTGGCATTTACTGAATCTTCCTTTATGGCCTAGTGCACGTTTAATCTTTGTGAATGATCTATGTGCACTCAAAAATGATGTGTATTCTCTGTTGGGTGAATTCTCCATGTATTTATTAGTTTAACCGTAATAAATATCTTTGTTTTTTGCTTTTTGTGTTGTTTAAACCATCAATTTCCAAGACGGATGTGTTAAAGTCTCCAACCAAATCTCTTGATTTATTTGTTTCTTTTCGTAGCTCTGTCAGTTGTTATTAGGATTTTTTCTTTCTTTCTTTCTTTTTTATTTTTTTCAAGGCCAAATTCTTAGGTCTCATGTCTTTTCACGATTATTGTATCTTCTTGAGTTATGGCTCCTTTCGGAATCATCTAATGTTCGTCTATCTCTCTTCTCCATCCTTTGGCACTCTGCGCATCCTTCGAGTGTAAGGGTTTTACATCTCTCTTTAATTCTGGGAAATTCTTGGTTATTAGTTCTTCATTTGTTTCCCCCTCCATTTATGTCTCTGTCCTTCTGAGTCTCCTAGAATATGGATGTTGACAGGTCAACTTCTGTTCTCCAAATTTCCTTTTATTTATCTACTTAAAAAAATATTTCCCACCTCTTTATCCTTTCCTGATGCTTTCTGGGAAAGTTCCCTGATGTGATCTTCTAGCTCACTAGATTATTCCTTGGTTGTTACTGAGTGCTTGATTTTAGGAATAAAATGTAAGTCTGCACCTCCGGGAGCTTTCATCCCCTCGTGTGAGTCCAGAGGGGTGCCTGGAGCTCTGTACACCCTTGGCACTGTCCCCACCCTTCCCATGTGTCCCCTCACCACCACTCCCTGCCTCTCATCATCGGCCACCACAAGGATCTCGGAGTACCAGGACCGCTCCCCAGGGAGACCTTTCCTCACCATTCCATGGGGAATCCACTCTCATCCTCTTTACCTTCTCCATCATATCTATCACCATCTGGTATTTGCTGCATTTTATTTCTTTATCTTATTTATTTTCTGTCCCTCCTGCCAGAATGTAAGGGCCAGGAAGGCAGCACTTCTTGTCTGTTTTGTTCTCTAATATTTCCCCAGCATCTGGCATGTAGTGGACACTCAATAAACATTTGCTAAGTGAATCAGTGATTGTACTATAGTCTTTCTTTATTTCACCTATTATTATTATTAACTTTTTAGAGCTACCTTTTTTTTTTTTTTTTTTCCGGTACGTGGGCCTCTCACTGTTGTGGCCTCTCCCATTGTGGAGCACAGGCTCCGGACGCGCAGGTTCAGCGGCCATGGCTCACGGGCCCAGCCGCTCCGCGGCATGTGGGATCTTCCCGGGCCGGGGCACGAACCCGTGTCCCCTGCATCGGCAGGCAGACTCTCAACCACTGCGCCACCAGGGAAGCCCTAGAGCTACCTTTTATTGAACAGCTTCTTTGCGGCAGAAAGAGCGCTAGGGTCTTTATATTCATGGTACTATTTACATATTTATTTATTAATTTCTCTATATTCTTATTGTGGAAAAATATGTGTCATATAAAATTCATCACTTTAACCCTTTTTAGGTGGCTAGTTCGTTGGCACTGAGTACGTTCACATTCTTGTGCAACCATCACCCCGTCCACCTCCAGACCTTTTTCATCTCCCCAGGTTGAAACTCTGTCCCCATGAAACAAAGCTTTTTTGGGTTTCATACCCAGTGTTTCCAGCTGGTTCTGCTTTACAACTGCCTGTTCCTACTTTATCTTCCGCATATCTGCCCTTATCTCTTGGAGGATATTTATTTCTTAGCTTGAATTCTTGTGTTTGGGATATTACCCCTCTTTCATGGACAGCAGTATCTCCTGTCTTTCTCTCAGGGTGGCTGCTCTCCTTAGAGGCCTTGTGATTTTCCCCCGGGGGTCCCAGCCATCTTGGATGGCAACAGGACTGGGGAGAGGTAGTGCCAGACCCATACTGGGGCTTTTCCCGATGAGTTTTTGCGAACTGGCGGGGGCAGGGGTGCCCCTCAGTATGGAGACCTGGGTGTTAAAGCTGGGCTTGCTCGTTCCCCGATTTCTGGTGCCCCCGCTCGCACCCTGGCCAACCGGACCCTCTTCTGAAAGCTGCCAGCCTTTGCAGCAAGCCCCTCGTCTGTGGGGCGGAGCGCTCGGAGATCACCCCACTGCCCGTCCCCGTTGTCGCATGCCCCCACCTTCTCCGAGCCCAGCCACCACGGCTGGCACGGGGTGAGGGGCTGGTGCTTCTTCTCTTTTGCTGTCCTTCCCTAGCAACGGGGTGAGACATGACCGTCCGGGGAAGGTGAAGCGAGTCTTGGGGCTCGCTTGCAGCCCCACTCAGCCTGGAGCTGGCTCCCCTCCCAGTTCCCAGGCCTGCACATGCCTCAGTCATCCTTCCTCCCCCTGAGAAGTTCTCGCCACTTCTACTTCTTGCTCAGGGGGTCTCTGCAGAGCACAGGGAGCTAGCACATGCCTCCCGCCTCCTGAGCTACCTCTGCTTTGAAGCTGCTTTGTTCCAAAGGGCGAAGGGGCGGGGGAATTGTAGCAAACGGCCGTGCTTGGGGTGAGGCCTTGAGGAGCATGTCTTGTGGGGAGAGGCCCGGAGAGCGAGCAGAGGAACAATCTGGAAGTCTCCCCAGCCTGTGGAGCAGGCCAGGCCTTGGGGGCCACAGTCCTGCTAGGGACAGAGGGGGTCAGCAGGTGCCTGCAGCCCTTTCCTTGGGGCCTCTTCCCCTTGCGGCTTGAGGTTCTGGGTTATGTGGCTTCCCTTGGCTCTGACCTTGGTGCCTTTGACCCAGTTACTTTCAAAGTCAGTTTCTCCGCTTTCCCGCCCTGATTTGTTAACCTTCCCCCATGCCTGCTCCTCCTTTTGCCCAGTGGGCTGCCAGCGAGTCCCAAGTCTCAGCTCAGTGTTGTAAAGTGTCCAGGCTTGTTTCAGAAAGAGACTTCGTGGGAAGCCACAGACATGTTTTTATAGAATTCCAGTGTCTTCGGGCAGGAAGGAACTTTGGAGGTGACGGGTCTTGTTGGTCTCAGATGATTTTATGTTTGACTCACTAGTGCCTCATTTAAGGAACTCAGATCCCATGCTGATGGGAAAACCCTCACACTTTCTTTTAGCTGCACACTTAAATATTTACAGTTATTTCTTCTTACATTTCTAGTTTCTTTAAGTTTTAAGGACCTGGTGTTGGGTGATAATCTGATGGGAAGTTCTTAATTATCACGAAAGCCCCGAGTCTTCACAGCACTCCCCAGCACCTCCTCATTGCTGACCCTCTAAGCTCCACGAGAACGGGATTTTGTCTTTTGTTCACTGCTCTCCCCTGCAGCTCCTAGGACCATGCTCTCAATACGTATTTGCTGAAAAAACAAGTGACGTAGTTTAGAACCTTACCCCTGAAGCCCTTCTCTTAGCTCCATCCTGAGCTTGAACACTTTCAAGGCTGGGGAGCTCACCATCTGGCACGGCGACCTGCCTGCCATTTCTGAGTGGTATAAATAAATGGTCAGGAAGTCCTGTCTGTTGAGCTTAAATGATCCCCGTTGAATATATATTAGCCCTGCACCTGTCCTCCGGAACCACAGAGAATACCTTGAATCCATCTTGTCCGTGACGGCACCTCTGCCTTTGAAGACAGCATTGTGGGTGCCCTTGGGTGTCTCTAATGAGCAAATGTCTCTTGTTCTTTCCACCTTCTTCACAGGACTTGCTGTTGCTATTTGCTGTCTTAATCATCCTTCTCTGGGTGAGCTCTTTTTTTCAGTTCTGCTTTGAAATGTGGTAGCCAAACCAACACCAAACCACGAATGTGGCTGCCGATCAGGGCAGAGGAATGGCATTGCCACCTTCTTTTCATTGACGTTATCCTCGCCTTAACTCAGCCAAGTGAACGCCTTTCAAGTTGGTGCTCAGCTAGAACCCTTTTCCAAAGGACTCTCTCCCTGGTCCTGGACTCCAGCCAGGAGAGGTGCAGCCTCTTGACCCCTCAGCAAGGTGGAATATAGAATGGACGCTGGGCTGGGAGTCAGGAGACCCACCCACATTATGGCCTGGCGATGATGATCAAATGAAATAGCCTAGTGAAAAATGCTTTGAAAGCCATAAAGATGTCCAAGGCTACCTATTACTGCCATGCAGCTGGTTTATTCTATTATAAATCCCTTGAGGTCTGTTTGAATTGTGTCTCAGCCTACCAGAATATCAGCAGCGTCCTTCTCAATGGTGTTATTCATGGGATTTCATAAGAATACTTTCTGTGACCTTATTCAAGCCGTCGATTGAAATGTCTCATGTGGTAGGGTGGAGGGCAAAGCCTGTGATGGGCTTTGGCCTCCCTCTGGGTGACTGGGATCTATTATTCCCCACTTTGCAAGTCTGGTCATTCAACCAAGGATGAATCTCCCCACCTGTACCACCGTCTAATTTTCAAGGATACACAAGGGACTTTGCTGGCTGCCTGGCCGAAATCTAGAGGCACTGAGACATACAGAATGTGAGTCCTATCAGTAGAGATGAGATGGTTTGTCATGACCCGCTCTGATGATGTTCGTCAGCTCCCGGTGGTCACAGCTTTATTCTAAATGCTCCCCAAACCTGTAATCCCCGGCATTTCATCATCAGAGGACAAAATAAACAAGTCCCAGCAACTCCATGAAGGCACATGGTAAAGACCATGGTGAACTGCTGCTGATCTAACTCAGGGTCTCTCAATCTCGGCACTACTGACATTTTGGGCAGGATAACTCCTCACTGGGGTGGGGGGCTGGCCTGTGCATTGTAGGATGTTTAGCAACATCCCTGTCCTCTACCTACCGGGTACCAGTAGTGCTCACCTCCAGCTGGGACAGTACAGAATGTCTCCCGGCATTGCCAAATGTCTCTTGGGTGGAGAGGTGGGAGTGGAATTGCCCCTGTTGAGAACCGTGGGCCTAACTAAAAGAGAGAGGGCAGAAATATTTAGGACAATGATATCAACCATTACTACCATGTTTTCTGAACTTGGCTTCAGAATCACACTAGTTTGCTGCCCTAATTGTGTTTTGCAAAGGCCAGCATTAAAATGAGTTCACATGCCTTGATTTTGCTCTGTCAACGTTGAATAATGTGGTCCAGTAGCACGTTTGGTGACTGGGGCAGGCATGGGGGGGGGGAACAAGATTGAGAATAATACTCGGGGCCTAGATAAGTGGTTAAGTGGGTGGTCCACGAGAGAGCAACCTGAGTCGGACTTGACTCTTGGAGGAGATGTTGATGGAATCCCAGGTCTCATCGGTGTATGTCTATAGCGAAGGAACTTCGGGACTTTATTACTGTGGTCTGAGACAGCAAAACCGAATAAAGGGGGATCTCTTAAGGTCCTTTGGTGTTAAGTAATCACTCATGCAGGTAGGTTGGTGGTCAGGGGAGACCACACAGGTGCTTTGTTCGGAAGTTATTGTTTCCATTGGAAAGAGTAATGATTTTCATCTACCAGCGAGAATGAGCCTATGTTTTCACAGGCTGAGGATGAGAATAATGGGAAATCTCCAACTTTACCAAAGTATCTGGTTTATGCCCTGGGAGGTAATAGCAGTTGTGAGAGGTGAGTCAAAGCCTGTCAAACAAGAGATTATTCATCATTATTATCTTTATTTTGAAAATTCACTCCCCAAAGGGTCCAGGCTGTGCTTTGCTTCCTGAAGGTACATTTCCACTTTAAAATGTAAGCTGTTTTGAGATGATCTGAGCATAAGAATGCGTCCAGTTACAGAAAATAATTTCCGTAGCTTTTCTTTCTTTTTAATAAATTTTATTTTTGGCTGTGTTGGGTCTTGGTTGCTGTGCATGGGCTTTTCTCTGGTTGCGGTGAGCGGGGGCTACTCTTCGTTGCAGTTTGCACGCTTCTCACTGCGGTGACTTCTCTTGTTATGGAGCATAGGCTCTAGGCACGCGGGCTCCGTAGTTGTGGCACGCAGGCTCAGTAGTTGTGGCACACGGGCTTAGTTGCTCCGCGGCATGTGGGATCTTCCTGGACCAAGGCTCGGACCCTGTCCCCTGCATTGGCAGGCAGATTCTTAACCACTGCACCACCAGGGAACCCCCTCCCTAGATTATCTTGAAATAAAAAATAGCCCAACATGCCTAGGAAATGGGAATTATGGTGGCCACTACATTATTTTCTAGATGGATCACCTTACCAACTAAAGGCCCGTCATCCGGTTAATGGTGAAAAATTGTCTATTTGAAGAGAGAGTAATTGCCTAGGAGCAGAGAGGCCAAGTCTGTTTTTTTTTTTTTTTCCCAAAAATTGGGGTTTGGCATCAATTTCGCTTGGACTTTTGTATGTGGCAGCTGGGACCTCAGCTGGAGAACTTGGGTGGGAACCCAAAACTGGGTCAGGAAGGGGAGGCAGCTGCCCTGGACTGGCTTCCGGAATCCGACCCGGGCCTTGGCCCGTCAGCTGGACAGAGCTCAGGCTGTCCCGCCTTCCTGCTAGAATGTTCTCATGAGCCCACAGAGCATTCAGAAATATGTGTGTTTTGTTTGCTTTTTAAAAAAACTTGTGTTTTTATTGTGACATTAAGCATATACACAAAAAAGTGTGCCAAACAAGAAGTTTTTAACTGTGATATAGTTAATTTATCTATTGTTTTTCCTTTGCTGCCTGTGCTTTTGGTGTCATATCAAAGAAATTATTGCCAAATCCAAAAAAAAAAAAACAAAACAAAAAGTGTGCCAAACAAAACTGGGCAGGTCAGTGAAAGTGTGAAAAGCTTCTATTTCAATAATGTGCCAGTACCTAAGAAGCCCCCTCCCCTAACCACCCCCTCCCTAAGAAGCCCACTCCCCTCACCACCCCCTCCTTAAAGACAGCCACTACCTTGATTTCTAAAACGATAATTTAGTTTTGTCTGTTTTCTCAGTTTTTTGAGCTTGAAAAGTTTTAAACCTACAGAGAAGTTGCAAAAGGGATATAATGAATACCTGTCCATCCTTCACCTCGATGGACTGACTATAACTATTTTGCCACGTCTGCTTTTCTCACCTGAGAAATTCTTAGACGCCAACCTTGGAGCCAGGCTTCTGTGTCATCAGATTACATTCAGGTCAGTTTCCCAGACAGAACCCTGACCGGTGCTGAGTACCCATTTGAGGCTCCTGGTGAAATGAAGAGGGTGGGGCCTCTTTGGAGCCCCCAGGAGTCCAGGTTCAGTTATCTGGGAAAAATGACCAATCAACCCATCGATGAATGAATTCATTAAACTCTCCCTCTCCCCTTTCTTCTTCCTGTCTTTTCTCCTTTCTTCCTTTCAACAGATACTTTCTGAACACAGAAAGTCTTCGAGTGCTAGGGTACAAGATAGGCAAGATGGGTCTGATCTTTGCCTTCATGGATCTTACCTACTGGGTGTGAGGGGGAAGCCTGATCATTATACACATAATGACAAAAAGTGTTTTACAGAGAGTAGAGGTTAGTTAGGAAGGGGACCAACCTAGTCTAGGAGGGTCAGGGTGGCTTTCTGTGGGTAGGAACCTCGAAACAGAAGGATGAGACTGTGCTTTGGAATGAACTGTGTCCCCCCAAATTCACATGTTGAAGTCTTAACTTTCAATGTATTTGGAGGTGAGGCTTTTCTGGGGGTAGTTAGGGTTAGATGAGGTCATGGGGCCCTCGTGATGCAATTAGAGTTCAGAACAGAGTTCACTCTCCACCATGTGAGGACACAGGGAGAAGGTGGCGGTCTGCAATTCAGGAACGGGGCTTCACCAGACACCTGCCACACCTTGATCGTGAACCTTCTGGGCTCCAGAACTGTGATAAAATTGATTATTTTTTAAGCCACTCAGTCTATGATATTTTGTTACAGCAGCTAGAGCAGTATAAGACTGATGGCATCATGCAGGAAAGAAGGGGGAGAAGAGGTTTCCAGCCAGGGCTAGCGCAAGCCCTATGTACTCAGAGTGCTGTAAGCCATTCTAGCAAGTGCACTGAGCACTCAGACGCACACAGCCATTCACAGAGCCTGCACAACTGGACACAGGGTCTGGAGGAGGGTGCATCCCTGGTGGAGTGGCAGCTGTAAGAGCTGGCTGAGTAGGAGATGGTGCAGACCAGACAAAGGCAGGGAGTATGATGGAGGAAGAACACAGGAAAGAACACTTTCTTGGTAGGCCAGGGAAAGTTAGAAGAATTTTGACTAAGGTTGGCCTGAAGCATTTGGAGGGTGGAGAAGAGGGTGGGGGGGCATGTCAATGCTGTGTTCTGGGCTTAGCTAGACTTGGAGAAAATCTGGAAATTGCTTCTTAGACCCGCCCACAGTGTTTGGGTTTGGAAACTTTCCAGATTTAAATCTAGTCTTGCTTTGGGCAATGAGATGTCTTCAAATTCTCCTAACTCTGTTCTTAAAACCCTGAATAGTGAGATCTGGTAAGCAAAGAGGTTTTTAAGAATTGAGTTTACTTTTTCCCATTGTAAACTAATATATGCTTATTACAGAAAATTCAGAAAGTATAGACAAGTAGAAAGAAAAAAAATAAGTGGTTGTGTTTTACTGACGTGTGGCATTAGTTCTAGAAATTTCATTGAGTGGAAGCTGGCAGGCTTTATTCCTTTTATTTCTTGTTTGATGAAAAAATCCCCCACAAAAACCAAGCCCTGTGCTCCTTTCAGAATCACCCTGAGGCTCAGGCATAACAAATTAGCTTAGTAATTACAAGGAAAATGATACAGCTGAGAAGAAGTTCCCCATCCCTAAGGCAAGCTCAGGAACACAGTTGGGGGGTGTGAGATGGTGACAACCATCTCCAAAGCACTGAGCTGGTTGAGTCCCCCACGGGCCACCACTGGCACTGGGCAATTGCCATGACTGAGCTTGGATCACCCATCATGGGGGATGGTCTACAACTGACACATCTGAGCTCACCTCCAGGGTGGAGGGCAGAAGCCTGTCTCCATCTGAGCTGCAAGATTTCTCTTTCCTTCCTCTCCACATTCACATTCTGTGACTTCTCCTCCAATCTCTTTATGAACTCAAACATTGGAAATGTATAATTTTTAGTTTTCCTGGTCAGAGGACTTATTTACTTTGGTTTACATCCCCTTTGCTTCCAGAAGGATTTGTCATGGCTTGTTATAAAATCCACTTTTCAGCAGGGCTGCCAGATAGAAGTAAAAACTAAAGATAACAGTATTCCTAACATTACTGTAATTTATATTTAGCTATGGGTGCCCTGGTAGCAGGAGGAAATGATGATGGTGCATGATTATTTGTTTAGGTGGAAACAGACCAACTCAGAGCACAGGGCCACTCTGTCACTAAGTCCTCCAAGGAGATGATTGCCCAGGATCTTACCTGAGAGATGTTAACCAAGATAAAGGCCCCTGCTGGGCCTTACATGGCTTAGAGCACATGTGTGTTTCCTGTAACCATCTCTTAATGAGTTGTGGCCTAATAGAACAGGACTTGGGAAGTGAGGGGTCTGAAAACAGGGACCCCTGCTAGGGACCAGTGTGCTGAGTGCTCGTGGTGAGTAGCCATGTGCTGGAACCCTTGGATGTGCTGATGGAGCTTCCAGTCCAGTTGGGGAGGTGGGACGTCACTCCTAGGTCCTTTCCTTGTTCAAGACCCCTGAGGGTATTCCCACTTCCCACTAGAGGAACTAGTTCAAACTCCTTAGGACTCCTTTCATGGTCCTGATGGTTGGGACTCAGTTTACCTTCCTGCCTTTAGCTCTCACCCACCTCCTCCTCACCCTGCCCTTCACCGCCTGGGGCAAAATAGCTTTGGCAACTTCTTGGGAGCGTTCTGCAACTCACTGTTCCAGGGTTGGCTAGCCACAAGCAGCTTACGGGCACACTTGGGTCCCAGTGATCGTCCTACTGTGGGAAGCCCCTGGCGGGAGACCAGAGGAGTCTTTTGGGTGCTAGTCTCCTGGCTGGCTCGCTGAAGTCTGCCGGCTTCCTGAATAATGCATCTTTCTTTTTCTACCAACCCTCATCTCTTGGACATTGACATTTGGGTGACGAGCAGCTGAACCCGAGTTCAGTTCCGGCTCCGGCTGGTAACACTTCAGTCCCACTGCCCTGGGATGCCCAGCTCTGTGTCCTTCCCGAAGGCCCCTTGGTGGGCTCCCAGAATCCTGCTTCTGTCCTTACAGCACCAGTGCCTGCACTGCCTCTGTGCTTGTCCACCCGACCCCCTTACTAGGTTGTAAACGCCACAGAGAGAGAGGCCGTGGCTCTTTCCACTTGTTTTCCTTCCCCTAGGCCTTTGCACTTAATAGGTACTTAATTCCTGTTAGCTGAGTTGACCCACAAAGCCCCTAGAGTTTGCAAGACCTGAAAAACAGCATCCCACACAATTAGTGCACAAAGTCCTGAGTGCAGACAGACACTCAGAGGGGACAAGAGGGAGGCCTGGGTGGGCACCCCTTCCTCATTCAGGAGGAGGAAAGGAGGGCTTTGAAAAGGAAGACTTGGAGCCCTGCCTGTGTCTGTGTGTTTCTCTGGCAGCAGGATTTGGAAAGCAGGGCAGTGATGGAGGGTCAACCTTGTGGTCAGTGCCATCCAGGGCACCCTGGGAGTAGGAGGAAGGTGCAAAAGGAGCCAGCCTCTTAAGGAACCTTTAATTCCTACCTGGGGCCTCAGATTTATTCCAGTGAGATTCTCTTAGAGCCAACCATGGGGATACAAGATAAATGCTGGCTGAGTCATGCAGAGAAACAGCATGCACAGAAATGAGAGGAGGTAAAGGGAACTCTGAGCTGGAGCCATTGGCAGATGTGTGAAGGGACCCTGATGGTGACAGGAGGGTGGTGGTGGGGAGAGGCAGACACAGCCCTTGCACAGAGCATGTGCTGAATAAAACTTCAGTGGCTTGTTGATTTCTTGCTTTAACTGACATGAACGGGATGCCAGGGAGAATCCGGACAGGCCAGGGATGAGCTTGGCTCTTTGTGGGGCAGGAGACGTGCCCGTCCCAGCCAGAAGGTCTGTGAAGAAACAAGGAGCTGGGTCTGGCCAGGAGGGCACATTCTAACCCCACATCTACACAGAATCAGTAGAACTTTTACAAGTTGATGACTTTGTCTTGACTGTTTAAATTTCCTAAGGCATTGGGACCCCTTACGAGTGGCTCTGAAAGGAATTGCATTGCTAATAAATGCAAACTGTAAAATATTCATTTAAGATGATTATTTCATATTATTGAGTAAGTGTAGAAAGAATTAACCTTCTGCTCACTTATGGTAGAATTCATAACTATCTGAGCTATCTAGTGAATTAAATGTTTAACCCAATTTATATGCTTTAAGTGACCTAAAGATAAATGTTATGGTTTAGTGCTGGAGATGAGACCAAGGGAAATAAACAGATGATGCTTCAGGCCTCCTGCCAACCTTCCTGGGTGAGAAGCCCTTGGGAGGCCAGACAGCCTCCCAAGGAATTAGGGTTAGGGGTCAGCAGGGGCCGCTCATCCACTAACCCTGGGCAAGGGGGCCAAGGGTCACATCCCCTTCGCCGTGGCTCTGCCTTTTCCCCAGTGGTGGCCGTTCATGGATGGGAGGGAGCAAGGAAGCTGGCAGTCCACTTTTGGCTGTGTGACCTTGGTCAAGGTCGCATCCCTCACTGAGTCTCAGTCTCCTCGTCTTCAACCTGGCGTGACAATCCTTATTGCTCAGAGTGGTGTAGGGATTTGATTGCATAACCTGGATCCAGTCCCCGGCCCACAGACTGCAGTGCAGGTGGGAGAGGCCCTCGGAGCTGTCTGCCTGAACCCTCTGCTCTCGGGCAGCATAGGGATGGGCAATTTTGGTGGAAATCAGAGCTTGGGGAATTTCTGCTGTGTCTCTCGGGGTGGCTTTGCTCTTTTTCCTCTTCCTCCCTTTTCTTTCTGCTTTTTCCTCCCCCAGTTCAGCACTGGTCCTGCTTGCGGAGGGAGGCGGGGCTTGGCCAGGACTGGGGAGGGGACCTTCCTGTTTCCCTCCTTGCCTGGAGCCTCTCGGGAGCCCAGGCAGATCTGGGGTTGGGCCAGGCCTGCTTCCCCAGGGCCTGGTGGGATGGGAGGTATGGGGGCTGGAGGGGGCTCAGGCAGAAGGGAGCATGGAAGCTGTGGTGGCCTCTTTGGGGCAGGCTAGTCTGTCTGCAGGGACAGGCCAGAGCTTGCACCTGGGCCCAGGTGCAGGTACCAGCAGAAGATGGCTTCTGCTGGCCAGTCCTTAATTTGGGGGCAAAAGTTCTAGCCCCAAACATCCCAACCGCTGTCCATACAGCATCCGTACAGACACCTCCTGGTTTGGAACCTGCTGTTGTGTGTGCGAGCGCTAGCTACTGATTTCTGTCTTGGCCCTGTCCCTTCAGAAGGAATCCACCACAGACTTCGTGGCTCCTTGGTAATGTTGGGGTCGAACTGGCGGTTAGACGTTTCAGTTTGGATTGTGTTACTTGGCTATGAAAACTCTTCAGATGCTCCAGCTGCCCTTACACTAAGCCTCTGGACTTCTTCCCAAGTTTCTAGCACCGTCTCTGGCCCTTCCCCATGCTCTCTGTTCTGCAGATACCAGGTCCTCCCTCAATATGACACACAGGCTCACACCTTCTCATCATTCAGGTCTCAGCTGGAACCTCCTCAAGGGGCGACCACTGATCACTCTGTTTAAATCAGCCCCTCCCCTGTTCTCTGTCTCCTGGCATGTTTGTTTCCTTCAGGACATTTATCTCAGTCTGTAGCTATTTTATTGTTTTGTTCCTTTCCTTTTTGGTCTGTTCTCCTCTGGAATGTAAACTCTGTGAAGGAGGAGACTCCACTGTCCTGTTAATATGTGTTGTCTGAGACCTTGTCCTTCCCAATAGTCACCCCTCCTTCCAGTTCCCCCAGGCCCCTGGGACTGCAAACTGTGGATGCCTGGGCCCTCTTCCAGCCTCACCTCCTTGTTTTTCACTTCATGCCCTCCTTGACTAAATGCACAGTCCCGCTCTTTCTGACTCTGCCCCTTTCTCCACTGCATTGTTCTCACCTGGTGAAGCCACAGCCCTGGTTAAGTCTGCTCCTGCCTGCTCCTCGCTTGGCCGGTGGGCTGGCCGCACAGTTCCATGATGCTGCCCAGAGGCACCCATGGTCCCCTATCTGCTCTCCAAGGCGACTCGTATACCCCTGCTCCCTTTGCTCCAGCCCCCAACACTTCTCCTGCCCTCTCTCGGCCCACGACCTTGCTAATCAGACACCATCACATAGAACTTCCTCAGGCTCCTCCTGCCAAACCTGCCAGCTCCTGCGCCGTGAATGACCTTCTCCACGGTTACCGGGAGGCCCTGGCTCTGTCCTCGCTGTTCTTCTCCACCCTCCCCAAGCATCTGTTTTTCTCTCCTGGATCTTCCCGTCAGCATACAAACGTGCCATGATTCCTCCCATCTTAAAAATATCCCTCTCGATGTGGAGAAATTGGAACCCTTGTGCATGGCTGGTGGGGATGTAATATGGTGCAGCTGCTATGGAAAACAGTATGACTGTTCCTCAAAGAATTAAAAATAGAATTAGCATATGATCCTGTAATTCCATTTCTGGGTATAGACCCAAAAGAACTGAAAGCAGGGTCTCAGAGAGGTGTTTGTACACCCATGTTCACAGCAGCATCATTCACGTTAACCAAAAGCTGGAGACAACACAAATGTCCATCAAGGGTTGAATGGATAAATAACATGTGGTAGATCCATACAGTGGAATATTATTCAGCCTGAAAAAAGAAAGAAATTCTGACACTGGCTACAACATGAATGAACCCTGAAGACATTGTGCTCAGGGAAATAAACTAGTCCCCAAAGGACAAATACTGTATGATTCCTCTTTTATGAGTTACTTAGAGCAGTCAAAATTCATAGAGACCGAAAGTAGAAGGGTGGGTTCCAGGGGCTGGCGAGAAGGGAGAATGGGGCGTTAGTGTTTACTGGGGACAGAGTTTCAGTTTTGCAAGATGAAGAGTTCTGGAGATGGATGGGGTGATGGTTGCACAGCAGTGGGAATGTACTTAATGCCACCGAACTGCACACTTAATACGGTTAAGATGGTAAAGTGTATGTTATGTGTATTTTACCACAATTAAGAATTTAATAAAAGTAACATACAGAAGCTTGGAAAGTCTAGAAAGTTGTGAAGAAGAAAATTAAAATACACACTTCCTCCCTTGACCCCGTTCCCCTCCAGCTCTGGCCCATCTCTCTCCTTCTCTTTTACGGTGAGGCTCTGGGAGAGGTTCCTTCGCCCTGTAGGGCCAGCTGATCCCCGTTCTCCTGAGAGCCCTCCATGTTCTAAGGCCACCTGTGACCTCCACCTTGTCGGCCCCATGGTCTGTTCTCCGTCACCTCCTACCTGCCCACAGCACTGGGCTCTCCTCGCCACACTCCCTTCCCCTTCCGCCCCGGCTGCCCCCTGGACTTGCTTGGTTTCCATTCACCTCTTGGGGCTCCTTCTCTGTGCTTCCTTTCTTTTCCTCGTCTCCCCTGTTGTAAATTTTGTAGCGCTCCAGGCTCTGCCCTTGGAATCCCTGTGTTTACCACTCACACCTGCTCTTGGGCTTCTAAATACCACCAGACTCGCTGGTCCAGCCACTTTTCTGATGCCTCCACTTGTTAACGGTCCAAAACTCAACTCCTCTGATTTCTCCCCAAATCTGCTCTTCTGATTCTCTCTCCCGTCTCTGTTCACGCCAACGTCAGTCTTAGGCCAAAAGCCTCGGGGACATCTTCGAATCCTCTCTGTCTCTCCATATCCAACCCGTTCACAAGCCTGTTGGCTCTGCCTTTGAAAGGAGTCTTGTGTCTCCCAACTTTTGACACACCCACGTGGCCAGCGTCCCTCGCTTGAATGGTTGCAGCCTCCTCCCTGCTGTCTTCTGCCCTTGTCCTTCCTCAGACTCTCCTGCCCTGGCAGCCAGAGTGATTGTGCTAAGATGAAGGGCACCCTGCACTCCGAGCCCCCAGTGGCTCCCATTTCACCAAGAGCAAGGGGCAGAGTCCTTCCGCTGAGCCCCGGCCCCTGGGCGCCTGGCCCCTCTTTTTGCCTCTCCCCTCCGTTCCTGCCCTGTCCCCTCCTGCCCTCTGCTCCAGCCACACCGGCCTCCGTGCTCACTCCTCCTGGTTCAGGGTGGCCAAGCAGGCTGTTTGCATTTGCCTTTCTTTCTTTTCCTTCTTCCGGAAGGAAGCGCTCTTCCTTCCTCTTGCATTGCCAGCTCCCACAATGCATGGTGCTAGAGATGCTGAGCATCTTTTCATGTGCTTTTTGGCCCTTTGTATGTCTGCTTTGGAGAAAAGTCTGTTCAAGTCCTTTGTTCATCTTTTGAGTTGGGTTGTTTGGTATTTTGTTATTGAGTTGGATGAGGTTTTGGATGAGCCTGGTTTGCCTGTGAGGCCTAAAGAAGTTGCATTTTATCCTGGGGAGCAAGGGAGGAATGGAAGGCTTCTGAGCAGAGGAGTGACATGCTCAGACATGTGCTTTGGAATGCTTACCCAGGTGGTGGTACAGGATGGACCAGGCCGGGGAGAGAGGCAGGCAGGGATGGGTGTTAGGTGATGGACAGGGAGAGCCCCGTTGACAGAGAGACGGCAAAGGGAGGACCACACTAGGGCCACGTCCCAGATAGTGTCACCAGGCCTGGTGCGTGGAGGAGAAAGCCAAGAGGAAGTCTTCCTGGAGACCCTGTGCTGCTTCCCACGATGGGGCGATCCTGGAGGCTTCACAACAATGCTAGCGGAATAGCTATCCCTCAGGTGAGTCATCAGGACTCAATAGTTGGACTGCTTCATCTCGCTCATTCACAATGATCCCACCAGGTAGGCCTGGCTGTCCTCACCTCAGTGCGCAGGTGAGCAGGTGTGGCTCACAGGTGTTCTGCTCCTGGCTGCAGGTAACGGGTTCAGGATGGAACCAGGAGTTGAACACTGGGGTGCCCGACTCGCCACCTCCCCGGTGTGGAGAGGGCCCTTCACAGTCTGTTGGTTCCTGGTATGCTCTTGGCAGTGAGGCCGGGGATGCCTTTGCAATTCTCAGCTTCCAGGAGGCGGTGGAATTTTCCATCACGCGCTGCCTCTACTCTTCCAGACCCGAAACCAGCCCCTAATGCGACCCTCCTCAAGATTCCATTTCCTTAGGCCCAGACCACAAACGGTCAGCCGAAAGCAGCCTCCAAAGTCAAAGACGAGGAGGCCTGGCCGTGCAGCTGCCGCCAGAGGCGGGGCCGTGATCTTGGTCTATGGAAACCCAGCGCATTTGCTTGTCCTAAAAATACAGCTCTTAGAATAGACTGGTCCACGTGGGACAGGGGAGCCCGCCCATGGTGCAGGCGCCGCCGCGGGGATGGAGCCTGCTGGGTGGTGTGTGCGCTGGGCAGCTAGCTGTGCCCTTGGAAGGTGCCTGTGGTCTCACCCCGTCGTGTGGGGAAGGCGAGGCCCAGGCTCTGTTCCAGGGGCTCGTGTTCTGGGGTGGCCCCATCCTTGCTCTTGAAACCCCATCAGGAGGCAGTGCTCATTACCTGCTGTACGTTTGCACATATGGAAATCGGAATTGAAGCAGAACCTTGGGCTAGACCTTGGAAAAGCTGCAGACAACAGTTTTTGTTTTGGGTGTGAGGCTATAAATAACCCAGGAGGCCTGAGGGGGGTGGAGATGCAGTCAACTGTGAACAAGCTGGAGACAGGCTCCTTTTCCCGGGAATCCCAACACCCTCTAGAAGTGTGAGCTCATCTCTGCTTATTACACACCGCAGCAACAGTGCGGGTGGCTGCAGGGACTGGCCCTTCGGTAACTAAAGCCCAAAGCAACTGCAGGTAGAAGTATCTGAGCTCCCGTTTTAAGGCAGCAAGACAGAGTGTGAGCTTGGGCCCTTGCCTCCCAGCCTTGAATTATTTCTAGTAAACAGTTCCCAAAAAGGAACCATCTTCTCTTTGATGCCATCTCCAGGCTCCTTGTCACTGGTGGGACTGGGTGGGGTTGAGTGACCTGGAGATTACACATTCTGTGTGTGATCTGGGACCTGGGGAAGCCGGGCCCCTCAGGGTCCTGTCTGGGAATCTTAACCTGGGACTTGTGGACAGTCTGCCACCCACAGTGTGTCCAGGGGTGAGCACCAGGGAGTTGAGGAAGGTCTGAAAATCGTTTGCATAACTCCATCTCTACGTGTCTTTTTCTGGAGAAAGAGTATGAAGCTTTTCTTCCTGATTTTTAGAGGCTCCCTGACTCACCAGGCACAAATTAAATGAACTTTAAATTTTCTTCCAGCCTGATCGTCTGTGGTCCTATTATTCCAAATCAAGAAATTTTGAAAGTTATAGGAGCGCATTCCCTCTCAGAACAGATGCTAGGCATTTGGAAGTTTCCACCCCCACTGCCGCAGTGGGTTTTGCTAGATGGACCGGCACCTTGGAATCTTCAAGATTTCAAATCTTCAAAGAGGCTCTCATCTCCTGCTTGGTGAGCTGTGTTGTCCTCATGGCAAGTAACCCTTTCGTTGGACCGAATGGAGACAGTTAAATTCGATGTCTCCCCCTCTAGTGCATCCGCCACGCGGTCCCACCGAGCGCCTTGGCCTGGCTTGTCCTCTGTGCCTGGAGCGTTCGCTGCTCCCTGTGTCCCAGTCCTGTCAACCTGCAGGGTCTGATCAGAGTCTTCCAGTGGGACCGCAGCCAGACGTGGTCTGCCTCTCCTCTGAGTGCCCATCGTGTTATGTGTTTTCAATTTTAAAAATTTTATTTTTAAATTGTCATCATGTAAAATTGATTTTTTGGGGTGTGTGTGGTTCTATGAACTTTAACTCACATAACCAAAACTGCAGTCAGTGTGCAGAACATCCCTATCGCCCCAAACACCCCTTGGTGCTGCCCCTTTGTACCCAGTCCTGCTCCTGCCCAACCCTGAGGTCACTGAGATGCCCTCCATCCCAGAATCTGGTCTTTTCGAGAACGTCATACAGAGGCTGCCTCTTCCTCAGCCTGATGCCTCTGACATTCATCCAAGTTGTGTGTCTCCTTTTGGTGGCTGTACGAATCCGATTCCCACAGCACATTTGCACCTTCTCCTGGTGAATTTTACCTTCTTTTGTGCATGTCCTGTGTCGCTAGAACAGGGGTCAGGGTCAGTGTCTCATTCATTTTTCTAACCTTCCAAGTGCTGTGCAAACAGTAGGAACTCGGTTGTCGAATGGATGAATGAATGAACCCCAGCACGTGACATGAAAGTGAAATTCATTTTATAGAACTTTGGTATTTCCTCTGCGTAAAAAATTCTCTCATAAACATAACCTTCAATTTCCTGAATTTAAAACAATTAATTTTCCCCTACCTTCTGTTAGCAGGAGAGACAGGAGAAAAGAAATCAAGGTAGCCTGATAACAGGGATGTCTTTCTACCTACTTGTGCACCTTCTTATCTCATTTTTTTGGGCAAGCATCTTCTAGGCTGTGTCATCAGATCTGTAACCATCCTTCCCATTTCTTAAGCCACACCGTCAGTAGTCTTCAGCAACTCGAGTATAGGAGAAGAAGGCCACACTTCCGGAAGGTCCTGAACAGACCAAGTCTGAGATGTTTCACTCCTCTGAACCTCCCAGGGAGGTGGGCCCAGCAACGGAATGAGATGGGCTCAGCCTGGAAGTTGAGACCCCTGACTGCGGTCTGGCTCTGCTGGTCCCCGCTGTGTGACCTTGTTGAGGTAGCTTCCCCTCTCTGGTCTTTGTTTTCTTTTCTTTATTTTGTACATATCTGTTAAACAATGAAACTGCAACAGATGATTTCTGTGGTCTCTTCAAGCTCTGAAATGGTGTGATTTTGGGATGAGATGACATCAATGCACACACAGACATATATAAACACAAACAACGAGGATTTTTCTAACGAAGTAGCTTTTGTTCTTCATGAAATGTAAATTCCTCGCTTATTTGTGCCTGTACTCAGCAAGTATTTATTAGGTGCCCACTATGTGCCAGTTTGAACTTGAGAGTTTTAGTGTTTGTAGGATTTGGAAAAACTGTCTGATGTCTTTTTTTTTTTTTTTTTTTTTTTTGGTACGTGGGCCTCTCACTGTTGTGGCCTCTCCTGTTGTGGAGCACAGGCTCCGGACGTGCAGGCTCAGCGGCCATGGCTCACAGGCCCAGCCACTCCACGGCATGTGGGATCTTCCTAGACTGGGGCACGAACCCATGTCCCCTGCATCGGCAGGCGGACTCTCAACCACTGCGCCACCAGGGAAGCCCTGTCTGATGTCTTTAGATTTATTCTTTAAATGAAGAGAGGACAGTGCTATCGTGGCCCCATCTAGTTTTTATGGACCGTTCTCTTTTCTCCTGCCTTTTTTCCTTAGATGACCCGATTCAGGCTGGTGTCCTTCAGATAAACCTCCTGAGGACGGAACGCCCAAGTGCCCCAGAAACGTGGGTTGCGTGGTTGGGGCCTGAGCCTGGACCCACTGCTCTCTGAGCATCCTTCACTCCCCCAGCAGAAGAGCAGACTGAGGGGCTCCCTGGCGGTTGCTTTTTCTCCAAAAGGGATTTGGTGCAGAACTGGGTGCAGCGAGGTCCTTTATGTGAACGTCTGGGCTCGCTCCTCTGAGCCTTGATTTCTGAGAGTCTTGGAGGCCTCCTTTGTCAAGGATTCCTACAACGGCACCCTTTCTCTGCCCCACCCTCGGTAGTCGCCAAAGTCTCTGCATGGACCACTGTCTGGTCCTCCTGAGCGCTGAGGGTCCAGGGGCTTGTCCATGTGATGCAGGCGGTGCGTGGAGCTGCAGGTTAAGACACATCTGTTGATTCCTACATCAGAAAGTCGTTCTATTGAGCAAATTTTTTTATGGTCTCAAGTGGGTTTAACAAGAAAGAAGTTGTGGAGGGAATGAATAAGACCCAGCTGAAGGCTATAGCGGGAAAGTGTCAGATCTGCCTGTGGGTAACCGTGCTTGTGGCATAGGGAATGCAGATGTCTTCTGTCCCCGGTGGGCTTGCTCTGAGGGGGGACAACGTTTTATTTTTATCTTTATCCCAGAAAGAACAGGTAGGAGTGAGATTCATGTAGGACTCTCCTGTCCCCATCTGGAGAACGCCATGGTAATTTTACAAATATTCTCTATCCTTCCAACCCCCGCCCCCCGCCAACTCCCAACGCAAATTTATATACCAATTATACTAGCCTAGCAAAAGAAAGTTCTCTGAGAAAAAGGCTGCTTTAATAGATACCTTTTCAATAGCTAACAATATGGTCTCAATAACAAATACTAGACTCTACCCCCCTTGCAGCCACCAGCTGCGGTAATCACAGAGCGTGTATATCTGAGGGGATGTTTCCCGTCGTGAGGTCAAAACCATTTTTGGAGCCATTTCTGGGCTTTCAACCATGCTTTCCCCTCGCAGCCATTAAAGCTTCTAGGCTCCTCTGGCATCATTTTATCCCGAGAGAAGCCGGCCTGACCCGATGCCCTGGCCCCGCTATCTCTGCTTAGCATCAGGGAAGCAGCTGGGGACCCAGAAGAGAGGCCCCCGGGGACGGGAATCAGGGCACAGACACTCCTGGCATCAGGGTGTCTGTTCCAGCTCTGACTCCATGGGCTGCCATCCTGGCAAGAGGGTCCTGGCGGGGCAGAGTGGTCGTCTGCACAACCTTGGTCCCTGGTGGCGAGGTGGACTGGCCCGGGAGCACGTGGAGGCCCAGGTCCCCCAGTGCCTCAAAAGTGCCGACGTTTCTTGGGGCTGTGGTTCAGTGCTCCCCTGAGCCCTTGGACTTGGGTGGGCTCTCAGGTTGGCACGTTGAGAAGCTGGCTCAGAGGGCTGGGCAGCGTCCCCAAGCGTCCCTGTCGTCTAAGCCTCTGTTGTCAGCTTGAACAGTCCTGTGAAGGCGTGTTGGGGACATTTGGAAACGGTTCCCTCTGAACAACAGCCTGCTTGCCTGCTGGAAAGACCTTCCAAATGAGAAAGATGGGGTTAGGGATAGGATTCTAGGGTGTGTGTGTAAATTGAACAGGGTTCCCTGTGTACGAGGAGACACACGGGTCGGGGCCGCCCCAGGGGGACTGTGGGACAGCTATCACAAAGCCCCCAGTGAGGAGTGAAGTGGTTGAGGGCAGACCCTCTTAACACTCTGGGTCTGGCACTGGATGCCCGCCCTGCTTGCCAGAGGGGACAGTGTTTCACGCTCAGAAATGCGCTAGGACCGTCTGAGTACAAGAAATCAGCCACAGGAATGATGGCACCGCAAGCCAGAGTCTGTTTGTTCTGCTACTGTGTAAACACGGTAAAAATTGCCATCCAGCTTGAAAACAAGGACACAGAAGCCTTCCACCCTGAAACCAAACTACTTCCTGGAGAAACCTGGTCTGCTGTGTGCAGGCACCTGTGACCGGCGAACCCCTACCCCGTTCCACCTGGACCCTCCCCATCCCAGCTCCTGGGGAAACACTGTCTTGTGACACAGTCTTGAAGGTCAACGGCTCCCTTTCCTCCTCTTTCCTGATTATGGAGTTCGTAGTTTCAGGAATGATTTAGACTCAAGCCCTAGAGTAACAGGCATTGATGGTTCCTCATCCAGGGGGCCCCCTGGGGGTTGACTGAAGCCAACACAGCACATGTCTGCTTTTCCGGAAGCAGCGTGATGGCGCGTGTGTTTCAGTGTCACCCACTGGAAGACGTCCTGTGTTTTCTAACAGGCAGTTCTGCCCTGAGCTCTGAAGGAGTTTATGCTGTAATCAGGAGGGTGAGTTGGAGTCAGTTAGGGCTAAGCGTGTATTCCAAAACATATGCAGGCAACAAATAAATACGTAGCTAAGGAAACAATTTCCTACTGCCTGATGGCTTAAGGGTTACGACCCTCTGAGGACTCCTGCGGGATGTGCTCCTTGCTTCTGTCACAGCGCTGGGCTGAGAGCTGGGGTTGCGTACTGTGGGCTTGGCCTTGAGCTGTGACACGGGCAGCACGACGATCATGACAGACGTGCGGCCTGGGGATGGGCGGGGCTGACCCAAGGCTGCAGGAAGCAGCCAGGCCGTCCTCCTCTGCAGGGGCCTGAGCTCCAGGCTCACTCTCACAGGCTGTTGCACCGAGCCTGGTGGATCTCCTGCGCTGGGCCCCTGGAGCCCACACCGGCCCTGGAGCAGCCTCTTGGATTCCGGGCTCAGGCCACGGCTGCTGCATCTTGCAGAGGTGTGGGCCGCCCAGGCCTGCTCACCCCCTGCTTTTAACCCTTCTCTGTGCTCTGGCTCAGGAGTGAGTCCGTGGACCCGCCCAGATGCGGGGGGCCGTGATGGCGGATGCAGACCAGACAAGGGTGTCAGAGATGCTTTGAGAAACCCCCTTCAGGGCAATTAAGCCCTTGTCAGGAGGAATCACTCTGCATTTACATGGGTAGTTTCCGAACATGGCCATGATGAATTGTGCTCTAGCAGGGGCTTGACAGTGAAAAATGGGGCAGTGCGTTGGGGCGTGACGGCGGGGTCCCTGCTGAGCGGTGCCTTGAGCCACCGGAAGCAGTGGGACCTCCTCCCCCACCAGGGGACGCGGACAGATGTGCACACCTGTCCTCAGCTTCTCTCTCGTCCTGCTCTGTTCCCTGCATGCACGTCATCTTTCTGTTTCTCCCTATGTCTCTCCAGGCCGTCAAACACATGTTCTCCTGCTTCCTCGCTTGCCCCCATCCCCTTTCTCTCCCTTTCCACCTTTCTCTTTCCTTCTTTCTTTAATCATTCTTTTCTTTTTTTTCTTAATTAATTTATTTTATTTTGGGCTGCGTTGGGTCTTCGTTGCTGCCCGCGGGCTTTCTCTAGTTGCCACGAACGAGGGCTACTCTTTGTTGTGGTGCGCGGGCTTCTCACTGCAGTGGTTTCTCTTGTGGAGCACGGGCTCTAGGCGTGCGAGCTTCAGTAGTTGTGGCACTTGGGTTTCAGTGGTTGTGGCACTTGAGCTTCAGTAGTTGTGGCACGTGGGCTCAGTAGTTGTGGCTCATGGGCTTTGTTGCTCTGTGGCATGTGGGATCTTCCCGGACCAGGACACGAACCTGTGTCCCCTGCATTGGCAAACGGATTCCTAACCACTGCACCACCAGGGAAGCCCTCTTTCCTTCTGCCTGTTGGACAAAGGGAGAAGGGGTGGGAGGGAGGGGAGACAAGGGCACCAGGGAAATTTGGAGAAGACGGGTAAGTTCACTGTCTTGATTTGGTGATGGTTTTGCAGGTGTAACACTTGTCAGAACCCATCACTTGTGCACCCTAAGTATATGCAGCTCATTGTATGTCAGTTCTACTCCAATTAAGCTGTTTTTAAAAACCTCACCCATTTGGAGTAGGAGAGCAATGAGGAAATGTTTTTGAATATTTAACTTTTAGAAAAGCTTGTATTCTGCTTCCCTGTTAACCAGAGGGAGGCTGAGACCCAGCATAGGGCGGTTTGGGTGCTCTAAGATCATTCTTTTATTTTCATTTTTTCAATTGCAGTATAGTTGACTTACAATGTTGTGTTAGTTTCTCTGAGATCTTTATTAACAGCGTCCACTACTACTGCTGTTTGGGGAGCAGTTGAGTCTGCACGACAGGCCTATGAAATACCTCTCGTGTCTGTTGCCAGAGACTTAGAGAGGGGAAGTGAGGTGACCTGCCCAAGACCACACAGCAAGTCAATTGTAAAATTCTGCACCACACCCAGGTCTCCAGAGTGTGACCTCTCCTCCACCACCAATCGAGAGATGGGACACAAATGCTACTCAGAACAATCAGCAGAGAGAGCGTTGGAAATTGCCTGTCACCTACCCTGGAGATTGGGTTTGAGTTTGCAGAGCAGATGCTCTCTGCTTCTCTTGCCCATGGGCGTTGCCCCTTTGCCTCTCTCTGCCCTGTCCCCATTCCCAGCAGTGTGCCACTGTGCTGGGGGAGGGGCTCCTTATCATCTCTTTGTCCAGAGGTTGTCTGGCTGGCTGTTGAAAGGCCCTAGGGTGGCCCGGACATGAGCTTTGGGTGGAGCTGGTATTCTGTGGCTGGTTATGCAACAAGGGGACGGGAGGAGAGAGACTTTTATCTTGGTTTGGCCTCCCTGATGAGCCCAGGATGACATAAAACAGGCTCTCTTTAAAAAAAGTCAAATTTGATCAGACCTTGGTTTCCAAGTTTTTGGAATATCCAGGCAGAATTGCAGTGACAACTTCTGAAATCCTGGAGACGTATGTGGGCCTAAAATGCTGGGGGACATTTTTTTTTTTTTGCCATTATCATTTCTCTATCAAATTAGATGGCATTTACTGGACACATGCCTGAGGTACTTGAAGGAGGGCCAGCTATGTCTATGGTTTAGTATGTGCTTACTGACTATCAGGCAAGAGTATAATTCCCTTGGGGTGGAGAGATTACAGCAGAACTTCCAATCAAGACACAGACCATGCACTTGTGGGAATTGCCCCTCTAACTCTAAACCCATAGAAATATTAGGTTATAACAGCAGCACAAACATAATTGAATTCAAAGTTGAGACTGGGGGATTTCCAGGGGTCAGAAATTGAAGATGAAATTCAGAGTTGAAGTTGAGTAGTCCTGCTGGGGTTTTCACAGGAAATCCCTTAAGGGCTGGGTTTTCACAGGTCCTGGAGAAGTGGACTAGATCTCCTGCATGAAACTGGAAGCAAGAGGGGGCTGTCCTTTATGTCAATAAAAAGTAGAAAGATTCTTTCCATTGGCCCAGGGAATGATATGCCACTATCCCAACCTATAGCTATGAAAAGAGTTTGCTGCAAGAAAGGGCGAAAGTAAGCCTACAACATCTATAATTATGAGAGCAAATCATACACTGTCTCTGCAGGGCAGAAACCCTGAACTGAGGACCGAACATAAATTCGGTCCAGAACTAGTGGGACCCTAGGGCTTTGTCAGGCATAAGTGTAAAACTGCCCTGTATAGATGCTTCCTCAGCACAGGGCACATATGGGGCTCCCATGGGAAAAAACAGGGAGACTCCCAATGTAGATAAGCCCTTAGACAAAAATTGTAAAGCAAACAAGAAAATCCACCACCACAAGAGGTAATCAACAGATGCCGTGAGGGGAGGATTCATGTGTCAGGAACTATGGATAACAGAGCAATCTGGGCAGAATGTTAGACCAAATTGGTTTACAGTTTTTGGAGAGATGAAATATGAAATAAAATCCATAAGACTTGAAAAAGAGATAATGGAGCAGGTTTTTTTTTTTTTTTAAGAATCAATTAGTTATTCTAGAAGTAAAAAAATATATATATGGTACTTGAAACTTGAAAAAAGCAAACCAAAAAACCCAAATAGATGGGGTAAACAAAAGAATAGATGCACTTCTAAAGAAAGAGTTGGCAAACTATAAGATAACCCAGAGGAGGTCATCCAGACTGTAGCTCAGGGAAGTACAGATGGGAAATATGAATGAGAAGGTCCAACATGTATCTAATGGGAGTCTCAGAAGGAGAAGACAGGGTGAGGAAAAAGAAAGAATGGGCCAAGGGACGGAATATTTCTAGTTTGTACTGACAGAAAGGACGGCCCCTTCTTGCTCCCAGTTTCATGCAGGAGATCTAGTTCTACCACCCCAGGACTTATATTTGAAAGAAATATAGCTGAAGGAATAAAGTCACAAGCCCTCCTATGGAAATTGAACACGGGTCAATTTTTGTTCTTTGAGCAAAAATCCCCATGTGGATACATCATGGTGGAACTGGTGAATATCAGAGATAAGGAGATGTCTTGAAAACCACCAGAAAAACAACCACAGTAAGACCTCACTCATTTGGATAAATATAAAATGGGGAAAATGCAGAATAGCGGCTGCTTTCTCTATTTTAATATGTCTTGCTAGGAAAATTACAGGGGAAAATGTGATACTTTTGGTTCTTCAGTTGATCTGCACTAGCCATGTAATGCTGGCCTTTAAAAACAAAAACATCGCGTGTGTCTGTTCCTGGTGCTTTGTGAAGTCTTGTTTGCGAGACGTGTTGCTAGTGCAGTGTCTGCTCCATGAATACCTTTCAGGGATAAACTTTCGAATATGGGCTGTGGGCCTGGGATCCCCTTGACAGGTGCTGCTGATAACGAAAATGTGATCTTTCCAGGGTGCTTACCTCCTATTAATAAAAGAGGAAAGTAAACTAAATGAATCTTGGGAAGTAACGTGCCATATGAATCAGCTTTCCTCACTCTGAACATAACTTGCTCAGAATTTATAGATCCCCTAAGTTCTGCTGATTTTTTCTGTTGTTTACTTTCCTCTCCAAAATATCAAATAATTCACAGGTGGTAGGTAGTGTGGCTCTATCTATAATTTGAAATGAGGAATGGACAGCAAGAGAAATTTCCTTCTAGGGGGTCAGTGCTAGGGTGACTCCCTAAGACTAATGGTGCTGGATTAATGACCAAGGGCTGCTTCAATATTCATAGCCTGTTCCCTCGGAAGGCTGGGATATTTCCCGCTTTTATGTCCTGCACAAAACTGTAAAGCAAAGATGGTTTCATTGCAGCTCTGTGCATAATGAGATGCGCAGGAGCCGCTCCTGCCCATTAATCAGCGTTTGGGGGAGGCTTTTGGAAGCCTGACCTATTGCCGTGGCAGCTGATCTGAATGCAATGACTTTCCCCCGTGGGAGTTGATGCCGCAGGACAGGAGGGCTGGCTCTGGAGGCCTGGGGGCCCCAGCATGCACGTGCTGTGGAGAGAGCTGGCACGCGGAGAGCTGGGGTCTCTTAAATGAAAGGGTTGCAGGGTGTTGGAGGGAACAGTGGGATGCAGGTGTGGGATATAGGGTTGCCATCTGTTTCTGGGGTCCATCTCATCAGCCCCTCTGGCCCCAGCCGGGTGGGGGTGGTTGAGGAGGGTGGGCGTGGCTGCATTTATCAGGAATTGGGGTGCACCTCTGTGCCAGGCTCTGGCCAGGTGCTGGGGAGACACCTACAGAATTAAGACCTTGCCTCTGCCTCCAAGGTGCTCCCGGGGGGCTGGGAAAGGCAGAGACCCAAACCAGATGATTTCAGTGAACCAGATTGGTGAAGTGGTAGATGTTTGATTAATGCACAGATAACCCCTCCTTCCCCACTTTGTGGGAGGAGGTGAAAGAGGGGGCCTGGGTAAGGCCTCCTAGAGAAGTGGTGTCTGAGCAAAAATCTAAGGAGTCATTCAGATTTGACCAAGGGCAGGTGAGGAGGGGACATGAGGGCAAAGGGCCAGAAGGGAGACCCGCCATCAAGGCCAGGGCTGCGAGGATGTGGTTGATGGTGGCTCAGAGCCTGAGGTAGGAGGAGGTGAGACTAGCAAAAAGCTGGGTGGTAGATTGCCACTCAGACCTGTAAGATTCTTGGGCTTAATCCCACTCTTTTTCGGTTTATGTTTAGGCAGGCTGCGTGGCACGGCCGATGTGTAATTCAGGTGAGTGGATTTCTGAGGGTGGAAGGCAGGAGGAGAAAGGGAAGGGACTCGGGGCAGCTGCTAGGGTTCTGTTATCTGGTGGCTACTCTTGCCAGAATTTGAATACAAGCTAAAAACATAAAATTAGCTTCAAAAGGTTTTAGAGACCTTCATGGGGTATTTCCAATAACAGGAAGATAGAGGCTGGCTGGGAGGCATTTCTCTAAACTTCGATCCAAAACTTAAGGGCTGGGAGGATCCACAGCTGTCCATCCCCCGTCTTTGGCACGAAATCCCCCAGCCACTTCAACAGGCCTTATCCTCGCGCTGGTAACTTGCCCTGAGAGGTGGCAAAGCCAGGTTGGGGGTGGATCCCTCGTCCTGGGATTCTTTTGAGCTATGGTTGGAGTCTTTTCTTCAAGAAGTTTCCACCTCTAGGGCTGGAGAAGGGGGTGGGAAACAGCTGGAGGATCCACACACAGCATTTTGTTTCTCACCTTCGGGGGATAAAGTCAAAACCAAACAAGCAAAAACCCACCTTTCCTGCTTGTATTTGGATAGGTGCGTGTGCGCGCGCGCATGCACACGCACAGCACTCACTCACACGCACACAGACACACACGCATCCCTCACTAGCTGCTGGGATTCATGGTGACGTCATGAATCTCAGCCTTAAAAGCTGCTTTGAGGATCAATAGCAATACACGTGCTGCACTTAAATGTCAGCAATTAAGGTTGAAGCTTGAAAGCGTGACTCCTGGGAGGACAGCTGGACCTGGGGGAGGGGATGAATTGAACCTTAGTTACATATTTCAGTGACCTAGGGAGCCATATATGCCAGGTTACATTTTCTTATCTGTTCTTTAAATCTTGGTCCTCCCTTGGGTCCATATTTTTAGCGTCCTCAGTCAGCTTGGTGTTTTTGGTGGCAGATGTGATGACTGTGACTTTTAAATTTGTTCCCTTCTGTAGTAAGGCCTGGGTCTGCATTTACGGTCAAACTAGAAATATTCTTTAGCGTTTTGCTTTCTGTTACTTCTCTGGGTCCAAGTTTATGGCAGAAACAAAGCTGAAGAGGAAAGGTATGGACTAGCAAGCAGTGAAATGGCCATGAGGCATTGTCCTGCCTTCTAGAGCACAGGTATTAGTGCCAGGGAATTTGTGGGTGGTAGAGCGGCGGTCAGAGTGGTCCTACTGCCGGAGATCACAGCATGAGCCACTGAGAACTGCCAAACACACTCAACCTCCTGGTTCCTCCAACTTAAGAAGCTGTTTTAGGCACAGGTATCCTCTCCAGGCAGGTCCCCGATTGCTCTCTGAAACTACAATTTGATTTCCTACAGAGCCTCCTTCTTGTTTCTGCCCATGAATCTAGGTCCCCCTCTTAAGGTTATCTTTTCTCCTGATGTTTCGCTCATTAACCTAACCCTTGGCCACCATGCTTGGCTCTGGACTCCCCACAGAACTTGTCCATTGGCATCCCCATGGGGCTTGGGGAGGTACTTTGGTATTGTCATTTGTCACAGTGTGTGTGTGCATGCGTGCGTGCGTGTGGGTGTCCCCACCCTCCCCACCACCACCAGCTTTGAGGTCCATCTCACCTGCTTGCCTACCCAGAGCATCACAAAACAGTCTGCACACGCTCAGTAAGTGTTTGCGCTGTCAGAGGTGAATAAACGTGCACTCTTGTTCTTTCTGACCTGGCCCTCAAAGTATTCTCAAGTTACGATTTTTAGTAACTTTAAATAACCCAAAACAGATTAAAGACTGAATGCCTAGTTCCTATCCTAAGATCTGGGGACTGAACACGAATCCAAAGCCAGAGAGCTTCTCCTGAAACCTGCAGGACCTGGAGCAAACAAGCATCGGGAACTTGAGTTCTCCTTCCATAAAATGGGCGGATTGATCCCTGCCCTTATCTATGGTATGAATGTGTGGTCTGCATAAATTAAGCCATATTAAAAAATTGATGAGGGCTAAAACAAATGTCAATGCAATTGGAGCTCTAAGCACCACAGATTACAGAATTGTCTGTTACCGTGATGAATCACTCGTTCACGCATCCAGCAACTATTTATTGGCTGTCTGCTATGATGCCCCAGATACTGCTGTAGACCTTGTGATGCAGGAGAACAGACAAAAACCTCTGCTGACCTCATGGAGTTACATTCTAACAGGGCAGAGAAAGACAATACACAAATGGTATGCGACATGTCAGGCAAGTGCTAAGAAGGAAAACAGCCGAGTAAAAAGATAGAATATCACGGCACAGTTTCAGAGACATTTCAAAGCGGGAGATGTTATTGGTTTGGAATCAGACAGAAATGGACTCAGGTTTTGACTCTCTCATCTTCTAGGGCAACTAATTTAACCTCTCTGAACCTCAGTTTCTTTATTCATAACAAGTGAACGATACTCATTTTCCAGGATTGTTGAGGATGAGGACCTTAGTTTGAGTATAATGACTGGCATGTAGTAAGAGTTTAATACATGTGGTCAGCATTATTATTACTCCTATAAAATCAAGGGCTGTGTTAGTCATCACATTGAACTATCTGTTACTTAGCCTGGGATCTCCCAGTGATTTTGCAAATATCAAGAAGCACCTCCTTTTTTTGCAGAGCCTGTGACTGAGCAACTAAACATCTCTAGAGCAACAGTTACCCAACTTTCTGGTTTCAGGACCTCTTTACAGTCTTAAAACTTATTGAGGACCCCAAAGATCTCTTGTTTATGGGAGAGAGCTATAATATTTGCTTCATTAGAAATTAAAACAGAAATTATTAAAATTTGTATTAATTCATTAAACATAACAGTAATAAACTCATTTCATGTTCATATAAATAGCATGTTAGTTAATGAAAGGTAACCGTATTTTCCACAACAAAACAAAATTTAGTGAGAATAATAGTATTGTGTTTTACATTTTTACAAATCTCTTTAATATCTAGCTTAATAAAAGACCATTGAGTTCTCATATCTGCTTCTGCCTTTAATCTGTTGCAATATTTGAAGTAGATGAAGAAATCTAGCCTTACTCTGATATGTAATTAGAAAAGGAAGAAGTATTTTAACTGCCTTTTCAGAGAATTGTGAATATTCTTCTTTGATACCATACCAAAACTTGACAAGTGGTACTTTCTTAGACGTGAGTTGCAATGTGGAATCTGAAATTACATCAGTGAATTTTTGGTACCCTTTTACATTAAAATCCATTAGCCTATCCTTTATTTTTAATCAGGGGGAGGTATCTTTTGATATGAATCTTTGAAACAATCTTCCACCCAGGCATGGTTTTGTAAAATCATATTGGTCATTTTGAAAACATTGGTTCACTCAGTTATGCAGACCTTCCAAAAGTTGACATATTTCATTGTACAATACCAAATCCTTTGTTAATATCACTATCACTGGATGTCATCAGAAAAATTTTTAAGTTTTGCAAGCTGTCAAGGTCATGGTAGTGAATACAAGTTTTGCCAAATTCTAACTTTTACTTGAAAACTCAAATTTTGTCTTTTGCAGGAAATATGCTCAGCTGAAGTGATAGTCTTATGTTCATTAAAAAAATGTCTGCCAAATATGTGTTATTAATTTCTAATTTTATTTCATTGTGGTCAGAGAACATATGTTGTATGACTTGAATTCTTTTAATTCTTTAAAATTTATCAAGAGTTATTTTATGGCTCAGAAGACGATGTATCTTGTAAATGTTGTGTGCACTTGTAAAGAATGTGTATTCTGCTGTTGTTAGTTGGAATGTTCTATAAATATCAACTAGGTCAAGTTGGTTGATAGTGTTGTTCAGGTCTTCTACATCCTTACTGTATTTGTGTCTACTTGTTTTGTCAATTATTAAGGGAAGAGTGTGGAAATCTCTAACTAGAATTGTGGATTTGTCTATTTCTCTTTGTATTGCTATCAGTTTTTGCTTTATATATGTTGAAGCTCTCTTGTTTGGTGCCTAAACATTTATGGCTATTAGGTATTTTTGATCATATGACTTCTTTATCATTATGAAATCATCCTTTTTATCCTTGGTAGTATTTTTTTGTTATGAAATCTATTTTGTGTGATATTAATAAAGCTAATCCAGATTTCTTTTGATTAACGTTGGCATGGTAGAGCTTCTTCAACCCCTTTACTTTCAACTTACTTTTTGTCTTTATAGCTAAAGTGGGCTTGTAGACAGTATATGGTTGAATCTTGCTTTGTAACCCATCTTATAATCTCTGTCTTTTATTTGAAGTATTTAGATCATTTATGTTTAATGTGATTAATGTGATATGGTTGGATTTCCATTTGATTTCTATTTTTCCCATCTGCTTTTTCCCCCCTTTTTTCTTTTTCTACCTTCTTTTGGATTAACTGAGAGTTTTTAGGATTCCATTTTATCCCCTTTTTTGGCTTATTAGCCATAACTGTTTATTATTTTAGTGGTTATTTTAGAGTTTTTAGTATACATCTTTAACTTATCACAGTTTCCTTTCAAGTGACATTATACCACTTCATATATAGTGGTATAGACTGCTTGACGTTGTCACTGATGTTTTTTCTTTTTTCTCTCTGTGTTTCATTTTGGATAGTTTCTATCGCTATGTCTTTAAGTTCACTAATATTTTCTTTTGCAATGTGTAATTTTCTGTTAATCCTACTCAGTGTGTTTTTCATCTCAGATCATGTTTTAGGTTTTCATTGCAGTTTTCTTCTTTAGACGTTTTACTTGGGTCTGTTTAAAACTTCCATGTCTCCTCTTAACATGCTCAATTTTCTTATATACTAATATTATTATTGTATAATTTTTGGTTTTGTTATGATTTATTTTTCTTCTCATTGTGATTCGTACTTCTTTGCATGACTGGAAAATTTCTGTTTGATTCCAGATATTATGAATTTCACCGTGATAGGTACTGTATACATTTTTTATAATTTTTTAAAAATTTATTTATTTATTTTTGACTTCGTTGGGTCTTCGTTGCTGCATGTGGGCTTTCTCTAGTTGTGGCGAGTGGGGGCTACTCTTCATTGTGGTGCGCAGGCTTCTCATTGCAGTGGCTTCTCTTGTTGCGAAGCACAGGCTCTAGGTGCATGGGCTTCAGTAGTTGTGGTGCGTGGCTCAGTAGTTGTGGCTCATGGACTCTAGAGTGCAGGCTCAGTAGTTGTGGCGCACAGGCTTAGTTACTCTGCGGCATAAGGGATCTTCCTGGACCAGGGCTTGAACCCATGTCCCCTGGACTGGCAGGCTGATTCTTAACCACTGAGCCACCAGGGAAGCCCTGTATACATTTTTTGTTCCTATAAATATTCCTGAGCTTTGTCCTGGAATGTGGTTACATTATTTGGAATCAGTTTCATCTGTTCAGGTCTCGCTTTTTCACTTTGTAAGGTGGGTGCACAGCAAGCATTGGGTGTAGAGCTAATTTTCTCCCACTACTGATGTAATGCTCTATTGAGTAGTCTACGCTAAGCCCTATGTACTATGACGTTTTGGTGGGAACATCCAACTCCCAGGCCCAAGTGTGAATGATGATGATTGTTCTCTCTAACTCTTTTGGGTGATTCATTTCATGGCTTCAGATACTTTCTTCATTACACACATACACTGCTCTGTATTTATTTGAATACTTGAGGGAGAACCCCTGTAGAGCTCTGGAGTTCTCCGGTACTCTTCCCCAGGACCCCCAACTGCCTTGACCTCCTTGGACTCCTAGTTCCTTCTCCTCAATTCAGGGAGATTACTGGGCTCTGCCTGGGTCCCCTTCCTGTGCCAGGCCTGGAAACTTTCTCTAGCAAGAAGCTGGGGCAGTCATAGGTCTCAGTTTGTTTATGTCCCATCTCTCAGGGATCACTGTCATTCATTGCCTGATGTCCAATGTCTAGAAAACTGATGTTTCCTATACGTGTCCAGCTTTTTAGTTGTTCCAAGCAGGAGGTTACATCCAGCCCTAGTTATTCCTGTCTCTTGGCCAGAAGAAGAAGTCCTGCCAAACACCTGAGTGTGAATAGCCAGTTTGTCAGTCATTCTTTCAAGTAAAGGTGGTGTTCTGTGGGCAAAGTGGCTGGGAGAGCTTGCAAATTAATCACACAGAGGTCTTCTTCAAGACAGCCATCATACTTCAGTTTTCAGCAGAAGAGCTTTATGTATACTTCCATTTTGTCACACGGAATGTGGAAGAGACATCTAATTGGAGATTGAGGTTTAATAAAATCCGTAATTTGTACTGTTTCATTAAGGAATCCTTGAGTAAAACTGGTGTGTGTTTCTGTAAGTGCATGTTGATGGAGATACATGACTCCTAGTACAGTCTGTCACTGCTGCCTTAATTTGTGCCAAGGCCCTCGAAGTTTTACCCACCATTACTTTTGCTCCAGGAGTGCAAATGTCAACGCAGTGAAAAAGGCAAATGACTTCTTAGTGTTTTGCAAAAAGTTTCGACCTCACGGTCCTGTAAACAGCGTCTTGGGGATCCCCCAAGGATCCACAGACCATACCATACACAGACAAGTTGCAGAAAGAGATGTATTGTATGGTACAATTTACAAAAGCCTAAGTGTAAAAGATGTGTGTTGTTTATGGATACTTACATATGTAGTAAAATAAAAATGAAATGGGAAATAGTGGCTACCTCTTGGAGGAAAGAGACTGAGATGGGCTAGGTAATAGGAGCTCTAGTTATATCTGTAATTCTTATTTTTTATTTCTAAAAAATAACTCTGAGGAAATCTACGGAATAGTAAGACTTGAAAATATGGTTGGTTGGCAGGTGGGTTTTTTTTTATTGAAGGATAGTTGATTTACAATCTTGTGTTAATTTCTACTGTATAGCGTGTATACATTCTTTTTTAATATTCTTTTCCATTATGGCTTATCACAGGATACTGAATATAGTTCCCTGTGCTCTACAGTAGGACCTTGTTGTTTATCCATTCTATACACAGTAGTTTGCATCTTCTGATCCCAAAGTCCCAACCCATACCTCCCCCACCCACCCTCTCCCTTGGCAACCACAAGTCTGTTCTCTATGTCTGTGAGTCTGTTTCTGTTTCATTTGTGTCGTATTTTAGATTCCATGCATAAGTAATATACGGTATTTGTCTTTCTCTTTCTGACTTACTTCACTTAGTGTGATAATCTCTAGGTCCATCCATGTTGCTGCAAATGGCATTACTTCATTCATTTTATGGCTGAGTAATATTCCACTTTACGTATATACCACATCTTCCTTATTCATTCATCTGTTGATGGACGTTTAGGTTGCTTCCATGTCTTGGCTGTTGTGCATAGTGCTTCTACGAATATAGGGGTGCACGTATCTTTTTAAATTAGAGTTTTGTCTCAATATAAGCCCAGGAGTGGGATTGCTGTATCATATGGCAACTCTATATTTAGTGTTTTGAGGAAACTCCATACTGTTTTCCATAGTGGCTGCACCAACTTACACTCCTGGCAGGTGGGTTTTTATGATATTTTTCTCGGTTGTTTTTGGACAGTTTAAAATCCTTCATATTCATCCTCCTCCTCCTCCTCAATTAACATGTAATTAATTAATACAATTAATACAAAAAGAGAACACGAGTGAGCACATGGTAGATTCCCAGTTCTACATGAACACTGCTCAGCGAGGACTCGTTGGCGAGCTCACCATGTATTATCCTGGTGCCAACAGCCGCCATATACGGAGAGACTGCTCTTCCAGGGACTCCGCCCAGCTTCACACTTGGCTTTTCCGTCACCTGTGGAGTGGGAGTTGTTATGCCAGTTCTGCAGCTGAGGCTCCTCAAAGTACGTAACTTGCCTGAGATCATACAGTGAGTCAGTTGAGAAGCCATAACTGGAACCCAAATCTTTTGGGTTCGAGGTCTGTGCTTTTTCCTCTCTGCTAATGTCTGAGATGATTGGCTTTTCATGTGAAGTTGTTCTGTTTCTGTTTCTCCTTTGGCTTTTCTTACAAACTCATTTTTTTGGATAGTTTGTTATGTTTCTACTAACTGAGCCAGCTGTATCCATTACCTTGTGTTTGTTCCTACAGCAACAATGATGCAGTGGTGTTATTAGATATTATTACTGTTTCATTGTGTTGCGAGATTCAGGTAGGCTGATGCCCTGCTGTCTGCAAAGGGCTCTTTTCAGTGGCTGTAGCTTTCTTGTCTTTGAGGCTAATTGTATCCAGGCTGTGTTTTGGTGAGACCTTGGAAATTTGGGCTGGTAATATAGCCTGCTATGGGAAGACTTAATCAGTTTTCTAATGGGACCACTTATAATGTTTCAGGTAGTAAAACAAACGAACCTTTTGAGGTTGTTGATAATAATATCCCACTGACACATTAAGCTTTGTCTAAAGACTTATTTGAATTAATTGAGGAGATGATGGAAAGAGAGATGATATGCATACTCATGTAGGCCTTTCTGCTTGCAGCTGTCTGATAAAGAAAAACGAGGCAGAATACTTGAGATTACATTAATTCATCTAGGAAGGTGGCTGGGGATTTATAGAGTTTAAAAATAGAAGTTTGAGAGTTTCATAGGTATGTTTACCTGCCAGCGTTACTGCAGAACGCAGAGAGGCTCCCTACTGCAGAGAGGCAGTGAGATTAGCACGGAGAGAATCCCACGTTGAGGTAGAACGTTGCACTTTTCCTTGTGCCCTTGTCTAATTAACAAGGCATTCGTTCCCTGCCTTATCCAATCTGTGCTTTCTCTGTGGTCTTCACATCTGTCTTCATAGTATCTGGAAATATGGACAGTGTTTTCTTTATGTTTCAGATAAATTTGAAAACAATACAACCTAGGAAAGTAATCACTCTCAAACATTGTTGGTAGGAATGTATGTATTGAGTTAATCTTTTTGACCATAATTTGTAAGCATGATGGTGAAAAGCACTGGAGTCTGACTGCCACTTGCTGGCTGTCAGACAGGGGCAAGTAGTTTTATCTCTTTGTGCCTCAGTTTCCTTAATTATAAAATGAGGCTACATAGTACCTACTTAATTCGGTTGCTGTGAAGAATATAAGAGACAGTACTTACAGCAGTGTGGGCAGAGTAAACTTGCAGTGGGTGTGAGCTGTTGTTGTTATTATATAGCAAAAGTAAAAAAAAATTATATTCTCTTTGAGTCAACAATTCCATGTTTAGGAATTTATCCTATGGAAAAGCTGTCATAAGTATTCAAAGACATATTTACATGGATGGATACTGTGGCATTGTCATTGTAAAGTAACCTGAGCATCCATCAATGAGGGATTCGTTACCCAATCCCATAAAATGGAATCTCGTGCAGTCATTAAAAAGGATAAAGAGATTTGTGTGTATTGACATGGAAAGAGATCCATGCCATATTATTAAATTAAAAAATTGGTTTTTTTGACATTTCAGTTTGAAAAATTTAAATATACAATAAAGATGAAATAATTTTGTGGTGAATCCCATATGCCCACCAGCTAGCTTCTACAATTAACATTTTATTCTATGTGCTTTATCCGTCCACCCAGCCGTCCGTCCATCCATCCATCCATCCATCCATCCATCCATCGATCCATCGTCCATCCATCCATCCATCTATCTTGATGTTTGATTCATTTCAGAGAAAGTTGCAGACATCAGTACACTTCCCCAAATACTTCAGCATGCATACATATATATACTAGAGTTCATCATTTGTTTACAGTTCTTTTGAAAAATTAGTTTTATAACAGTACAGGTATTATACGAACCCATTTATATGAAAAACAAAGGTGTTTATATATGCAGGTCCACATGGCTCATAGCAAACCACTTTGGATAGTCATCTGTTAGGAGTAGGGTTACCAAGCAATGTACTTTGTAGGTAGATGAAGTTTGAATTGTACCATTTAACACATCCTTGGAGCATTGTGGCATTGTGGTTTCTTCTCCTTCTTCTCCTTCTTCCTCCATCATCGACATCGTCATCAAGCATAGTTACAGGAAGCTCTGCTTCTGTTGTAAAGACACAAAACACTCAGGCAACCCCTGCATTTCAAGTGGAACAAGGGACAAAAATGGGGGCACTGTTCTGATTGGAGGCACTTGCTTCATCCTTAATTAAGTCCGGGGTCCTCTGTGGTGTCTCTGTCTGAGAACTCTGAATAACGAAGGGCACCCTCTAAACATCTTCATCATCACGGAAAAGCCTGATTTTAGTGAAATACTGAAACCAGTGGGGCTATGTGGAAATTGTGTAGGTACGTGGGGTGATTTATCTCAAGGGGTGTTTTATTCTGTGAAACACATGAAGCTAATCGGCATGTGTCATCTTGGCTAATGGGACTCGCTTTAAAGTCTGAAACCAAAGTTCTAAAAGGCAGAAAGATGAGGCTCTGAGATTTGTTGCAATTAGGTATCCAAGTGCTTAAACCCACTTGGTAATTTTCTCTTCATCTCTGTGGGCCGTGGCGAGTGGGAGGAAAAATGGGTAACCTACAGGGGAGTGGGGGGGCGTGAATACAGACCTATATATAATTTACTTTCCTGGAAAGACATATAGTCAAGTCATTTCAATTGCTTTTTTTCTGGGGGCGTGTATCCCACAGATCCTGCCTGGAGTTGGGTGGAGTCCATTAGAAGTGGCAAAAATATTTTTTTTTTTGGAGGAATTCAGGAACTTTCAGAGCTTCGCAGTGCATGTTTTCTAATATGTTAAGTGCTATCAGAGGGTCTGGATTCCTCAATCTTCCTAAAATAAATGGATTTTACAGTTGCAGAGTGGTGGCTACTCTTTTTGGGGGTTGCAACTCACCATAGCTCCACCTTTCAAGTGAAATTTTAGACACGGTGGGTTCCGAAATGCTAACTGGGACTTTTTTCACCTTTAGCATTTTGGAATAGAGTTTAAAGGCTCAGAAGCCGCAAGCGTATTTCAATTCAGTCTACTGCTGCTGTGCTGTCTCTTGTCGGTAGCATAATGCCAGGGCCACAGAGATGTTTTCACGACGTAAATAGTTTGTGTCTTATAAGTTGTCTAAACGTGGCATGTGTGCGATAGGCTTGCCTGGATGTGGTTTTACATGAAGGCCTGTAATAGTTGCTTCGGAGTCATTAGAGCCCAGTATGTAAATAATCCGCATTTTAAAATTGTCTTAAATGTGCTGAGACAATGGGTGTGAATGCCTTCCCTAGATTCATTCATTCCGTCAAGAATTTGCAGTTCACAGCTCCTGAAGGCTTGGCCTGTATTTGTGAACGGGGGCTGGGGTTTATCGTGCAGGGTTATGAACACAGCCAGTGGCGTGCAGGTGAAATCAGCCCCAGGACTTTCTGCCTGGGGACTTTTTTCCATCTCTCTCCGTGTTTTCTAAAGACAGGGCCAAGTGGGAGCTGAGACACGGAGGGCCCTTATGTGGTGCCTCAGTGTTTGGAGGAGCAGAAAGATGAGAGGAAGCTGAAAAACTACTCCTTAAAAGTGGCCCCTGGGCCAGCACAGGTGTTGGAGTCAGACAGTCCTCTCGTTTCACACATGTGGCCCCGGCTGGGCTGGGAGCTGGTGCTTTGACCGCAGGCTGGCCTGTCTGCCCCTCTTGCCTGCGCGATGGGTCTGGTTAGACCTGTGAAAGCCTGGATTTCGTGTGCATCTATTGTTTAAGAGGGCTGGTGAAGCTCGCCCTTTGAAAGACACACACACAACATAACATAAATCAGAGCCGGAATCTTTTAACATTTACAGTTTTAAATGAAATTCCTGTTGAGAGTCTCTTAAGCTAGCTTTATATCTGATTTTGCATTGAACTGTGTCGTTATGCGGGGCTGAGAAACTCTTACGAAATTAAGCATAAGGCGAAAACATGCTGAAAAGACAGTTCTGTAGAAATGTGAAACATTATTATTTTATAGAATATTGGAGTGAAGAAATATGCAGAAAGGCACAATTACCATGGACATTTTCCTTTTAATGATCCTTGTACAATCCTTGGCAGAAAGGTTTGCTGATGTCTCCTCGCAGATAAAGGAAAATTGAGACAATATTGATATTCTACATCCATTCTGAGTTTCAAAGAAGACCAGGAGAGCAACCCGGTCTGTTTCGTATTCTAAGCACTGAGGCCTGGCCTGTTCAGACTGATGCTTGCAGGGACCTTGGGAGAATCTGTCGTCTGTGCTTGGGATTTGGCTGAAGCCTGCACACCGTGGATGGACCAAGAGGTTGAGATCACATGTGGATGCTGTGAACCTGAAACTTCTAGAGGCTACTAGATTGGACGATTCTGAGTTGTTGGTTCCTTCATCTGAAAAGCTTTTAGGGTTTAAGAGCGTCATTCTGTCTAGGATGGTTTGGGGTGGTCTCAGGGACAGGATGACACTCCTAGCTTGGACGGAGCTTCATTGCTTTCAGCTGGGGGCAGGGCTGTGTTTTGTATGCCCATCGCTCTCCACCTCCCAGGAGACCCTGCTCAGCCTCGTTTCCCCTGCCTCAGATGCCCCCTCCCTCCCCGCCCCCTCAGATGCCCCCTGACCTGGCTTAGGGCTAAATGGATATTTGTCACATCCCTGGGATTTCGTCCTTCCTTCCTCCCACCCTGAAGCCCACGGCTCCAGTCTCCAAAATGACTCTCAGAGCAAATGCTTGTCTTCTTGCCTCAGCTCACCCCTCACCTGGGCTACCCTGGCCCCTTGGCATTGGTGGGGTGTGGGCAGAAGCCCCGTTCTCCCTCTTGTGCCTGCACACCCTCTTTTGCCTGGGGTTGTGATTCCGGTGGGGAAAGGGACCGCTGTTTCCCTGCCTCCCAGTTCAGCCCAGGGCAGCTGGAGCAGGGCTGGCTGGTGGTGCTGAGATCACAGGCCTTCTAGAAAACCTCCCACCCCTTACCACCTCCTAGCAGGTCCTCTGGCAGGGTTGAAGCTTTTCCAAAGACCTCCCGGAGACTGTGCCCTCTAAGCCTGGCATTGAGATGCCACCAGCTGTGGGGGGGGGAGGGGAACAGAGGCTGAGATTCACCCTGAGCTGGAGCTCAGACACCTTTGGCATTGGTGCAGGGAGTGTCATCTGAGGAGCCCCGTGCTGGGTTATACTCGGGTCAGGGGACAGCCAGCTTACATCTTAAACGAGGCTGGTGGTCGCTCCCATCTCTCACTCTCTTTGCTTCTGTTCTTCTTGGAGGCTCTTAAAGGACCTCAAGGCCTTTGTTACTTAGAGTTACTTGAAATTAAGTGATTTAGGTACTTCTAATTTGGGCCTGCAATGTCTCGTTCTTGGCCACCAGAGGTCACTGTAATAAGGTAGAAAGCAGGTGTTTCAGAGAGTCTTAAGTTGGTAGTTGGCTCAAAAAAAAAAAAAAAAAAAGAAACCAAACAAAATCGCCCTAAATTTTCTAACTGGCTTGGGTGTGCTGCAGTGCACTCTGGGGCATGGGCCTGCGGTCCCTGCTTTCTTCTCACTTGTGGAGGGTCTACCCAGCTGCAGAGCCTGGCAGGACCAAGGCAGGTGGCTGCTTAGGGAACATTAACTCCCAAGGCCCCCTGCAGCCTGGCTCTCCGGGTGCCTGAGGACCCCGCACTCAGCCGGAGGCGCTCTCTTCCCCTCCCCCCAGCACATGCCCCGAGGCAATCTTGGGGGTTAGGCTCTCTTAGGAGTGTGCGTGCGTGTGCGTATGTGTGCGTGTGTGTGTGCACGCGCGCGCGCACTCCGCCCTCTGAACGTGGGTTCGGTAATAGTGCTGTCGTCCACCTAGAGCTGTTTGGTGTTAAAAAGAGATGATGCACTAAGTGAGGGCTTAAAAGCCTAGTGCTTGGCCCGTATCTTGTGCTTGATAAATGTCAGCCATAATAATGCCCTCCGTAGGGGGAATATCAAAGGAAACATTCACACCCCCAAATAGTGGCTTGGACTCTCTTGGGGAGTCAGGAAGCTCCCCTCCCTGCCCTCTTTGGTCATCTTCCCTGTATGTTGATGCTGTCGGTGCAAAGTAGGAAGTGCTGGCCTTTACTGGCAGCATTTCCTGGACGTTTGTTCCAGGGAAGATGTTCTCAGACTTGGCCGGTGGCTGGTAGGAGAACTTTAGGGCTTTGAGGGGGAGGTTCGTGGGCTGCATTTAGCAAACACTGGGGTCCTCTCGGCCGGAGCCTCTGTGAGGCTTCTCATGCACGTGTTTCTCTCTTCCAGTCTTAAATGCCTGAGTCGCCTGAACGCAGTGGAATGAGAGATGCGCATGGATCTCTGGGAGGGGGCAGGCAACGTGGGGAGAGAGCAGTTTGGGGTGCAGGTACTCACATTCCTCCCTGGGAACATTTGCAGGATATATGGGTCTTGGGGAAGGTGGATGCGTTACCTGGATCCTCTGGGGGTCCGTTTGGGCTGCCAGTGGAGGAGGTCCCGGGCAGTGATCTATAGGACACGCTGCTGCCATCCGCCTTCAGCAATAATTTCCCCTGGATGCCTCTGCGGAGGTGCTACACAGACGCACGCGTGCATGCGCGCGCGCACACACACACACACACACACACACAGACACAGACACGGAAAATCACCAGGGCTGCAGAGCAGGTGCACGGCACCATGACCATGGGGCTGCAGCTGTTGGGCCTGTGAGCTCAAGCCCGCAGACTGGCCACAGGGTCTTACCCTGACTGGCTGGGAAGGCGGGAGACCAGAGAGACAGAGCAATGCTCTTGGGGACCCTGGCATTTGCAGTGTGCCTTCTGGTGTGATGGGTGGCATGAATTTTGGGGGCTCCAGCGGGTCCAAAAGGCTCAGGCTGGAAAGGCACAGGCATAATTAGCAAATGAGGATGGGCATCCAGCGCACAGATGTAGTGGAGCTGAGAGAGGAGACGTGCTCTCCGACCTTGAGGACACAGCATTTAGAGCCTGAATGAGCCCGAGGCAGGAAGTTCTTTCCCTACTCCCCCGGCGACCTTCTGAAGCGCAGCTCTTCACTTGCTCTGGAGAGGGAACTTATCCCTGCGTGGTGTCCCCTTGCATCCTGCCTGGTGTCTTTCCTCCCAGCCTCCTCCTTATCTGCTCTCTCCCACTCCCTCCTGCGTTTTTCTGTTCTATTCCTGTCTGCCAGCCGCATCTCTTCTTCCCACCTCATCCTGTCATTTTGACTTAAAACAAAGCCCCAAACCCACATGTGTAAGGGGTTTCTGTACAGATTCTGCAGTTTTTTGGAAGCAGCCCTCGTTATAAACCCAATGAATCAATCTCTTCCATTAGTGATAACTTCTACATAAAGAGACCTTGTAAAATGGAACCTCTACCCCCAAACTCTGCACAGATGAATCTATCCTGTTTGTAACTATGTGCCAGACTGCAAGCAAACGTTTTAGATGCTTATCTTTTCTTAAAAAACCCAAGGAGCCAGTGCTAATGCTATCCCCATTTTTTAGATGCGGAATGGAAGTTTGGGGCATTTAAAAGATAACTTGCCTGAGGTCACCCAGCTGAAACGTGGCAGAACCCCAAAGCCTGCCCTCTCCCGCTCTGACACGTCACCTCCTGGGGCACTGGTCAACCTCTCCCGGGAAGTCCCGGCTGTCACTAGCCACACCTGACTGTCTGCCTTCCTTCTGTTGCACTTGGAAGCATCTTTCCTGCTCATTCTGTCCCCAGCTGAAATAGAAACCAGCTGGTCTCCATCCCGCACAAAATCCCCCTTCATGTACATCTGACTAGTCATTAAGTTGCCCCCAGACCAAACTCAAACTCTTTAAACTTTTAAATATATCTACATTTGAAAGATTACTTTTATTCCATTAGAACCATTACTTATTTAATGTACATGCCCTTGAGGAAAAAGGGTTTCTGCAAGGGGGGACCTAGAATGTGACCGACGTTACTGAATCCTGGTTCTTCCAATTCAAGATACTGTGCCGATGGAGCCCAAATAAAGTGGCAGAAGTGGATTTCAAGGGTCTCCTCTTTGAAGATGTCCTCCAATGTCTGCTCTTGGATTGGGTGACTGATAAGGGCTTGGAGTTAACACATCCTTACCTGATACTGGTTCTCCCTTTCCATTAGAAAATGTAAATTCAGAGGCCTTGAATGTGCCTGGTTTAGATTTTTCGATACTGAAAGGCAATGTTAGTCAGGGCGTTAGGCAATGATGTGGAATTTAAACCTGAATAAAAGGAAAGAGAAGATTAAATAAACAGCTTAGGTGCTGCTGTTCCCGCCCAAACTGCTTTTCCAGGGGCCCAGAACCCAGGTCCTCTGAAGGGGCCGGGGGTTCCTCCGACCGGGTGACTTGATGGGAAAGACACCCCTTTGGGGAATCTCTCACTTCTGACCTCTCTCGGCAGAAGTGTACAAAAAGCCCAATTTCAGAATCGCTTCTGCATAATAATAGCAATATTACTTTTAAATGGAAAATTTCATTTTTCCTGCCTGGTGTGCAAGGAAATGATTGAGAACTAATTTACTTTATTTAATAAGTGGCGGCCAACGTGATTAATTTAAGCCCACACTGACAAAAACTTGGGCGGGGACTTTTGTTTACGGCCCCCCAGATTTTTCTGGCTGGCTTGTTTGGGTCTGAGCATGTTGGTCGGGAGCAGCAAGAGGCCAGGACAGCAGAACTCTCTCGGGCATTGAGAACTCCCACAGCAGCCCCAGGTGCCTGAGGCATCAGCTTAAGGCTAGTGACCGAAGGAGCTGTCCATGGTTCCCGAAGACTAGGGACCACAGGAGCTGTCCATGGTTCCCAAAGGCTAGGGACCACAGGAGCTGTCCATGGTCTCTAAAGGCTAGGGAGCACAGGAGCTGTCCATTGTTCCCGACCTGGGCAATGGGCAGAGCTCCCAGTGCTCTTGGCACATGGCCTTAGCATCCTGCACAGCGGGAGGGAGGAGAGGGCGATATTCTATGGGGTGGGGCAGGATTGTGTGTGTTGGACTCATATAGGACAGTCTTTGAAGACTGCTCTTTTCTTATTAGACATCTCGCCTTGGTGAAGATGTTTAATTGCTTTGAGCCTTGGTTTCTTCATCTGTAAAAAATGCACAGAGTCATGCTTTTCTTTCAGGCTTGTTAAAAGGATGAACTCTGAAAGTGAATGTACAATGGCTGTCATGGGGCTATTGGCCTAGGGTGACCTGGGAGGTGACCTCGTGCTGATCGTCATGTATCTGCATTTCCTCCTGGGGGCACACGGAGGGACTGCACTCCCCTCTCCCCTGTGAGGTTATGGGAGGGCTATTCGACCAGCTTTGGCCAATGCAGCATGAGCAGAGTGACGTGGGTCTCTTCTGGGCAGAGGCTTTAAAAGCCAGTATGTTGTTTGCTACGTGCCCTTCCCTGGATCCATCAATCAGCCTGGATGCCTGAGTATGACCACAAGAGGCAGGGTCCCTTTCTCCACAATATGCATTGGACCTGTGGTGTGACCAAGAAACAAACGTTTTTTGTTTTAAGCCACTGAATTCTTAGGGTTGATTGCTACTGACTAGACGTTTGTGAGGATGCATTTTCTCCCTTTGGTGAGAAGTCGGTGCTCCACAGAGAAGATTAACTCTGGGCACAGTCTGAAGTCAGCTGCAGAAGGAGCATAGGGATCCCGGATGGAGGGACGAGCACCGAGGCCTGGAGTGGGGCGTCTCGGGCTCCCTCCGGTAGGTTTCTGTGTCCTCTTTGTCTGCCCCTCCCCCCTCCCTTTCACCTACCTTCTCTTTCTCTCTTCCTCACTCCCGTTCTCCTCCCCTCCAGCAGCCTCCCTCTGCTCTCTTCACTTGCCAGGAGTCCTGAGGCTCGGGTGGTCCTGGAAGTTGCCATCTAACTGGCCTGTGTCCCCAGAGAGGTTGTCTCGAAGCTCTTTGCAGCATCATTTTCTCCTGTTTTCTGGGTTTCTTGTTGCTGCCTCATTTCTCAGAGGTGATGAGGATTAGATAGTGAAGCTGATAAGTACAAATTCTCCACTGGCTGAGTGGGGACAGTGATGAGGTGTCAGCCGTGCAAGAGATGTGTTCGAATGGCGCCCACCCAAGTTCAATGCCTCCCCAGGAACACAGCTCTTGTGTCCTGGGTAGATTCTGTAAAAACCCTGCAGTTTCTATCACCAGGTGACTTTCTGGTTTACATTGACAAAGGAGAGATTTTAGGGCTTCACTCACCCTTTCTCTCCAATTAATTCCATTTAGTCAGTTAGTGAATTCCAAGCTAAGTCATCCTGAGAGTAGGGAAGGCTGCTGGTCATAATTGTACAGCCTTTTTGGGGGCCTGGGATGCAGAGAATTTTTCTTTCTTTCTTTCTTTTTTTTTTTGTGCAGGGAAAGTGGAGTCTTTCTGGCCTAGTGGGGATAAGACTTTCACTGGATGGCAGTCTGAGCTATGCTTTATTAAGATAATCTGAATATAATCGCTGTAGGAAGAGAACCTTTTAATTATTATGACAAGGAGAAATTTTTGAGTGTGGAAAAAGGGATGAAAGAGTCACTCCAAGGTAAAATAAGCCACTGCAATTGGAAAGTCCAGGTAACTGCTACAGTGAGACAAACACTAACTAGATAGTCACAGCGGGGGTTGTTTGAAAAACAAAATACACTTAAAAGTTTAATATTTGATGGAATCAGTAAGTTAAAAGTTGCAGGAATGGATCTCCTTGAGAGAAGGGAGAGACTACTGATTGCTTTGGAAAGGCCAGGCACCTGGGGGCGTGGTGGGCACTGCTCCTCCAGCCTTTGCCTGGGGAGGCTCTTTCCACGTCACCCGTGAGTTGTCATCCCGTTGAGCTCTGCAAGAAGTCCAGCATTCCTCGGAGCGTTCCCTTACCAAACCCTTGCCTTCCTTTCACTTGTCCCTGGGATAGTGGCTTGCATCTGTGCAGATAGCTCTGCGGATGTGTGGAGATGCGATGCCTGAACCATCTCTGTGTCTTCCTAGGCCGGGGCGACCCCTGGAAGCTGAGCTTTGCGATGAGGCTTTCCCCAGATGTACTTGAAACTGTTCATAGGACTTTTGAGACTTTAAGATGATTCATCAACCTGTGTTGCAAATCTCCTCTAGCTTTAGGAATTAGTTTAAAATTAAAGTTACAGACAGGCCAAATCTCCCTAGTCCCAGGCTGACTTGGGAAAGCGTGTCTTCATTTTCGCGAGTAGATCCCCGATATTGTACACGAGGGAAACGTCGCTGAACGTCAGTTGGTTAACTTGTCACCAAACGTCAGCTGTCCTCTGGACCGCGAGCTCAGCGCGTTTCAGTGTGTGGGCATCACACACTACCTGCATGTTGGTTCTGAGGTTTTGGCCCAAGCTGGAGATCAGTGGGGTCAATATGCAGAGGGAGACTGCCTGGTCCGTCTCTGAAGCTGGAAACATTGGTGAGGAAGGCCCGGTGAGCAGGCAGAGCTGATGGCTAGTGTGGACGGCCCACCCTCCTTCCCACCTTCACTTGGATCCTCGATTTGGGGGAAATGTGTTGAATGACGCTACACGTTCTGATCCATTCCATCCTTATTTTGTGTCTCCTCTTTTCAAAGAAACAACTAACAGCCGATAAGATGAGATGCTTTTCAAAGTGTTTACTCATCCCATGAACACTTATTAAGCACTTGGTGTATGCCAGGCACCATCCCAGTTGCTGGGGATACAGCACTTAAAACAGTCAGGGGCCCCTGTCTTCACGGAGTTTACATTCTAGCGGGGGCAGGAGGTTGGGGCAGTCAACCGGAGGAGTAGGTGAATTTCATGATGTCTCAGAGGGGGACCTGTGCCCTGAGAGAAAGTAAGGAAGGGGCAGGGGGTAGAGAGCATGGTGGGGTGGGGAATATTAAGTAGGGAGTCGGGCCATCAGGAAGGCCACCCCCAGCAATGTTTGGGTAAAGCCTGGGGGAGGAGGGAGTGAGCCACGTGCACACCTGGGGAAGGACGTCCCCTTGAGAGGGAACAGCAAGTACGGTGTCCTGCTGGTGGGATTGTGCCTGGCCCCTCTGAAGGACGGCCAGGAGATTGTGAGCTGGACCTGGGTGAACGGGAGTGGGGAACGTGGACGGACGTGAGAACAGAGAAGTGACGGGGTGGTGGGCTGTGTGGGACTCAGGCTGCTGTGAGGGGCTGGGGCTGCTGCTCTGGACCAATGCCCTGTCCTCCGAGGCGGAGGGCTGGGGGTAGGACCACGGCCTGCATCTCGCCTCACTGGGAGACAGGGTGGGAGGCCTCCGTAAGCAGTGAGATGCTCAGGGCAACAAGCCCGAACCTGAGCCCGGGGGCGTGATGGGCTGCTCTTTGCTCCTCTGGGTCCTGATGTGGTTTAGACATGGATCCTCACATGGGCCTCGGCTGCACCAGACACCGTCCCGGGGCAGCACGTGGAATGCAGCAGGTGCCGGACAGACCTCAGACTGAAAAGAAGGGTCTGTCTTGGCAAATGCAGGCTACTGGGAGCTGTGGTTGCAGGCGTGTCACCCTGATTCCTTACGCTCAGGTAGACAAGTTCAATGCTTGGCCACGTTTCTGCATGTGAGGAACTCTGAGTGGTGAAGTGGATTTGAGGGGGAGTGGTAGCGGTGGGGCAGGTGGAGAAGAGAGTGTGACAGAGGTTGGAAAGAGCCCCCAGGAAGCCCTTGCCTCCGTGAATCTTTAGCCCTGTGTGTGTGTGTGGGGGGTGTGATTGGGGTGGGGTTGTGGTGAGACAGGCAAAGAAGAGGGGGCTCCTTTAAGGAGAAAGAGAAACACAAACTGTGGCATGTTTCTGGGAGCTGGGCACAAAAGCGGCTGAGAATGGGCCGCACGGTTTTGGAAGCACAACCTCGACAGAGTTTGTCCTCAACAAAGACCATAATGGCTTTGCTGCCCATTTCTGGGGGTGCTTTGGGGTCCGTGTGCCCAGGACTCCACCTCCAAGTGGGCTCTTTACATTTTGGTCTTGGTTGGTGAGGGGCTGGGCCGAGGTGCCCAGAGATGCTGGGAGCATAGCATTGAGTGTGTCGCCAGGAGAGCTTGGCAGGGGGTGGATGCTGCACCTTGAAAGCTCTCTCCTGATGCTCATGAGCAAATCTGAGAACTAGGACAGGCGAGTTCTGAGTTTGTTCAGAATCCTGTGCGCTGGCAGGGAGATGGCCTGGTGCAGTCAGCAACGGTGGCTGATCTGGGCTCGTCAGCGACTCGGTGATCGTTGCAGCCCCTGGGAGAATGGAGATTACCTGCTGTCATTGCAGTTCCTGTCCCAGGTGACACTTCTGAACCCATGCTTCCACTAAATCCTGTGTCTGCGTAGGGCTGATGGGTGGGGCTGGGGTTCAGTCCTTCCGCCTCTGGCCCCTCAAAGCCGTGTGCAGGGGATCCTCAGGGTTCACTTCTGGTGCCCAGCCTGGGGGTTTGAGGTTGCTGGGGACTCAGTTGCTCTCTGCTCTTTGACAGAATGTCCTTTCTGAGGAGGCATTGCTGTTTGCTGGGAAAGACTCAGAACATTTCCAAAGCAGAAGCTGCTCCCCTTGGGTCCATATTCATTCTAATAGGTGGCCCCTCTGAGCTCACCTGGTCTCCCAAGTCAACCCCCACCCCTGGACTCTAATTCCCATATGGGTGCACACACCCCCTTTCTGACCCCATCTTCCCCTCTCTCAACTCCTGGAACTTTCTGCTGGGCCCACTGGACCTCGCTGACACTTATCAGCAAACTCCCTACATGCCCTGCTCATCGCTGAGTGCCAGCTCCCCCTTCTGCCTTCGGGGGGCTCTGGCAACACCCCCCCCAACCCCAGGACTCTGCTCCCGTTGGCTTTTCAGGTGGGCTGCTTTCTCCCTCTTGCCTGCGTCTTATTGGGCCAGGGGAGTAGATGCTCCCTTGCACCTCCGTGCCTCTTCTGGGTCATGGTGCCCCCTCCGCCCTGAATCCTTGTCCTCAGATGGGTCCTCTCTCCCCTGCCTTGTTGGGGTCATCGACGGGCTGGGGTCACTCTCCTTCCTTCCCTTGAGGTCGTACTGCCTGACCTGCTGGCTCGTTCTCCAGCCCAAGCCTCATTTCTCACCCCAGGGCCTTTGCACTTGACTCCCTCCCCTCCCCCAGCGTCCTCCATGTTGTCACGGACTCACTCCCCTTGACATAGATCTGGTGTCAATACTTTTGTACCGTTCATGCTCTCAGGTCCAAAAACCCCTTTTGGGACCACCCTGTCTTCTGTGCTCTCTTCTTCTAGTGCCCAGCATCCCGCCCTTCCTTAACCACCGGAATCCTCCAGAACCTGGTGGTCCCCGTCATCCTTCAGAGTCTCGCGGTCCTTCTGACTCAGCTCAGACTCCACCATCAGTCGTGACCACCGCTCCCCTGCATCCTCCACCTGGTCCCTTGCCCTCTTGCACATCATCAGACACACCAGCCATCCTCAGACCTAACTCCCTCCTGCTCTGGGCCTGCACGTGCCTCGCTGCCCTGAAGAGAACTGTGGTGCCACGCTGACCAGCTGGTCCTAAATTCATGACCCCCATTCTGTTTTTTTTTTTTTTTTTTTGCGGTACACGGGCCTCTCAGCGCTGTGGCCTCTTCCGTTGTGGAGCACAGGCTCTGGACGCGCAGGCTCAGCGGCCATGGCTCACGGGCCCAGCCGCTCCGCGGCATGTGGGATCTTCCCGGACCGAGGCACGAACCCGTGTCCCCTGCATCGACAGGTGGACTCTCAACCACTGCGCCACCAGGGAAGCCCCATGACCCCCATTCTTTGAGTGCAGTCTTCACCTGGCCCAACACCCTCCCACGTGTTCCTGGTCCATTCCCAGCCGTCTTCCCCGCCCCCCACCCCCTCTCCCCAGGCCTCCGCTCTCTCCGCCCCCGTGCTTACTTGCTTCCTCTCTCACCGGGAAGCTTGGGCAATCAGAACAGAACGTTCCACGTCCTCACGCTGTGTTCGGGCTCGCTCAGAGGAGGGCACAGAGTGGAACTTGGCTTTGCAGGAGGGAAGGACTCGCTGGGCCCGTGGGGAGGATGGCTCTTCATGCTCTTCGCTGAGGACACTTTTCACTTGTGAACTTGACCCTGTGCCGTGTCTATTCCAAGCTGTTGCTGCCACCAGTTTCCTCTCTCCCTCCAGCCCTGGCAGTCTCCTCTTCGGCCTTTCTTTCCCTTTCCTTCTTTCCCATCAGCATCCACATATGCTCCCATTGTAAAAAGACCCCTGTCCACTCATTTCCGCCTCCAGCTCTGACTCCATTTCTGCTTCCCCCTTTACAGCCAACCTTGAAGGATGAGTCGTATACTCTCCCTCCAGTTTCACCTCCACCTCACGGTTAGATACAAGGATACATGGCAACAGCCTCCTCTCTGCTTTCCTGTAGTACGTTCCCCTGCTTCACCCCTGCTTTCCTATCATACATTCTCAACACAGCTGCCCGAGAGGTCTTGTTGGAACATATATGAGGTCATGTCACTTCTTTGCTCAGAGCCCTTCCGTGGTCCCCTTGTCACTCTGAATAGAAGCCAGAGTCCTTGGTATGACCAACAAGCCCTGATAGGACCTGCCCATGCATGTCCCTCTGAGCTTACCCTCAACTCTCCCCCTGCTCACTCTGCTCTGGGCACATGGGCCTCTTCACCATTTCTCACCCCAGGGCCTTTGCGCTGGCTGTTCTTGCCTGGGGTGCTCTTCCTCCACGCATCTGCATGGGCCCCTCTCAACCCTGTGGACAGGGATGTCTATCTGTTTTGCTGTGTCCCCAGCACCTCCAGCAAGGCCTGGCGAGTGCTTGGTGCTCAATGCACATTTGTGGAATGAATGAACAAATGAGCGAATGAATGCTGCTTCCAGGAGCACCGAGTTTTCCTGACGAGAGATGGCCCTTAGCAACACAGCACGCTGGCAGTCCCCTTACCCTGGCCTGGCCTCAGGTTTTGATCTTGCTGCTGTCCCCCCGTCCCTCTGTCCTCACCCACCTTGAGGACCCCTTCCCTGCTGGCTGTGTGCTCCCACAGCCTTTGCTGCAGTGAGTCCCAGCGGGGGCGTCCCTGGGCTTGCCCAGCTCATCACAGACTGTCCTTCCTCACCACCTCTGAGTGAATCACTGCCGGCGCATGGGCCCCACAGGCAGGGGCCTTCCGAGCAACCCACTTCTTTTCCTGCTGTTCTCACCCCAAGGTTAACACCGTGAGCTGGGGAGTGGGGACCGGAGGCTTCCTGCTGGCTCATGCACAGCTCCCCCCCACCCCTTGGGAGAACTCCCATCCCCCTCCAGGAGGAAGGATGGGAAGAGAGGCCGGCTGCCCTGCATCTCTTGGTTCCTACAGCAAAGAGCCTCCCCTGGGTTCTTCTGAGCTTGAGGATGGTTGGCGACACTGATGGACGATTTGGGGCCTTATTCCCGCCGGAGCACATTGTGTACCTGTTCATCTTCTAGTTCTTTGTTTTTCTTTTCAGTGCTGTGCGGTTTGTCAGAGGCAACTAGTGAAGCCAAGTGACAATTCCTGTCCCCTGCAGGAGGGGCTGGGCGGGGCCTGAGGTGGCAGGAGGCCGGGTCAGCCCCGTTTCTTCCAGGTCGCTGGGATGGCACCCCAGAAACTGGCCCAGCCCTGGTGCAGGTGGTCTGTACCGAGGGGAGGGGCTTGCAGGGGGTCCATTCCACCTCGAGGCTGCCGGGCAGAGCAGCCAGCACCGTGGCCTTTGCGGTCAGGCTGACCTAAACTTGACGTACGGCCACCACTTCCTACTCCTGTGAGCCCGGCAAAGGCAGCCTCTCTGGTCTGTGTTGTCATCTGTAGGATGGGCTCGTTGGGTTATTATGAGACTAAATGAGAACAGGTGACTAGCGTATAGTAAGTACGAACTGCTAACTGGTATTATTTTAAGCAAAGCCCTAAATTGCGAACCAGGGATTTCCCTTTACGACAGTATTAAACGTCTGTGTGCGGCCCCTCAAAGCCCTAGGTTGGTTCAGCTCTGCCTCTCAGCGGCTCCAGGGGAACTTAGTGACCCTGAGCCCCTCCTTCCTCTCAAGTGAAGGGGCACCAATGAGAGAACACACGAGAAGGGACTCCGGCCGCTCGGGCACCGCTCACATTTTAGGGACCGCGATTTGTTAATCTTTGCTTACGCAGAGAGCAGCCATCGTGCCCTTTCTGTTTCGGATGCCATGGGACGTGGTGACCCCCATGTAGAGAGAGCGCCGTGCAACGGTCGGGTGTCCTGGGCTCCTTCACCTGGATGGCTCTGTCCTCATCTGGGGGCTGTGGCTGCTTCACCGTGGGATGCCCCAGGCCCTTTGCTCGGTCTCTCTCATGGAGGGGTTTACCTGCCCGGCACTCAGGCCCTCAGAGGCCGTGTTCTTCTCTCTCCACCATGAGCCCCGACTAGAAGGATCTGGGGGCTGAGCAACCCCAGTGGCGAACAACTTCTGGTCCCAGGTGCCTTCCTGGGGAGCCCTCCAAGTGAGGTCACGCCCTGCTGCTCACTCTGCACAAAGGGGGCTGTTTGAGTTCTCACCCAAAGTTTCTGGATGATCCCCTGTGAATCCTGTGACCACCCCCCCCCATGCTCAGGAAGGGCAGAAGGTGACTATTAACACCCGAGGACACAGAGCTGATCCCTGGAGCCCAGAGGCTGCCCGGGAGTGACAGCTCAGGGGGCTTTGAATCACACATCTTTCGGATCGTCCCTCACCTGGAGCCAGCCGGGAAAACGGCACATCACAGACATGCATGGTTTGATGACCTCTTTTGATGTTACTGTGGTGCTTTTGAATATTTAAATTTATGGTTTCAATTATTTATTTTTAACCACTTAGATAGCTGAACCTGCAATTAGCACACGCTGCCACCAGGTGGGAAAGGGGACGATGATCTGACCTGTTTGCTTAACTTCTGTGTGATTAGCTGAAAGGCATTTGGGAGTAATTTCTTTTCCAGCTCTTTCTATTTTAGAAAATAAAAAAAGTGCTCTGTTAAAATAGACATCGAAAACAATGTTCTAGAAAACCAGACGTAGGCCCTCGAGGAAGGTGGGGGGTGGCTATAGCCAGTGTTTACCGAGTACCTTTTAAATCCAGTCCCGTCTCTGGCCCTGGGGATGCAGAGATGGGTGTGACTTGGTCTCCCCTGAGGGAGCAGCTCAGAGTCTGCAGATGGAGGGGGAGAAGGTGGCTGAGGAACACCTGGCAGGTGCAGAGGAAGGGGCATGGGCAGAAGGACGGTTCTGGAGAGAAGCCTGGGGAGGCCTGAGGCCTGGAATATCTCCAGGGAGTGGACGCAGGTGGAAGTGTGTCCTTCTATGGGGACCTTGAGGGCTAATCCTGTCCCATTTTGGGGGTTGCACAGGGAGCCCCACCTGAGGACTCTTTGTTACGGGCCCCAGAGACGACATCCCAGGCTCAGGCCCTTCTCCTTTGTGTTCACCTCTTCCCTGGACCTAGTTTCCTCCTTCGCATCCTCGTGGCTCCGGGCTGGCCCCTTTGAGGGGCGATGGAATGAAGGTGGGGAGAGGCTGGTTCTCTCGCTCTCCTCTCCTCCCACGTGGCCCGAGGCAGGGGTCCAGGTTCCGGCTCCGGGACTTTCCTTTGGTCTTTTTGCAACCTGAGGTCCTTCTGGAGGACCGGGGCAGCAGCGGCCTCAGGTATTGATCTTTGAAAGAGCTTGTATCCCTGCCAGAGCAGCAGATTTTAAAAGGCCAGTGTTACAGGTATTTAAACATAGATTTAAAGTGGATTTTACGACACCTTTATGCAGAAGGCTTGGCAAATTCTCCGGTTGGTGGGACAGCTCTTGCTGCATTCAGGTCGCGCTCTGCTCCGGCTGTCTTCCTCCCAGAGTAGGGCTGGAATTTCCGGGCCCTCTTTGGAGGCCTGGGTCCGGCTACCCCTGGACTAGCCTGACCCGTGTGGGTGAAATCCATCCAGGTCAAGTGCAGACCTGTGGTTTTGTTTACTCATATGTGGGGCCTTTCTTGATAACACTCAGATTGACATGCCCACAAGGTTTCAGTGTAGCGGGTCCCCAGGCCCAGGGTAGTCATGGTTTGTCATTGCTCCATGAGTAGAGAGTGGACAAAGCTTCTACTCTGACCATAGAGCCTTCCCCTCTGAGCTGGAGTGGACCCAGCCACTTCAGCGCTAGGAAGAGGTTTTCCTATCTGAGGGCACCCCTCACTGGACTCCAGACCCCAGAGGCTGAGCCAGGCCAGGCCATTTTGTCACAGTAGAATTGGGGGTACTAAAGGCAACCTTCCGCTCCAGAGACAGGGAGGGAACACTTCCAGCAAGACCAGGTTTGGTCGTGGCCACGCCCTGTTGTGGAGGTCGGCATTGCCCATGGTCTCATTCCATGACCTGGGCTTATGTCCTTCCCAGGAGGAACACCCAGTCAGAGGTGTGGGAGAGGGGTCCCCCTCCTTCCCTCTCACACTGGAAACAGCCCTGTGGGCAACCAGCTGTGCCTGCTTGGGGGCCTTTTGCCAGTGTGATACCTCGATCACATCCAGGACTGGATTCTCCTGCACTGGAGTCTCTACCCTTTTTCCTCTGGGACTGGAAGAGAGTCCCTGCCTTTGTTGATTTGTTTCACACTCAGCATGTGTTTCTTAACCAGGAGTGGCTTGGGTTTTCTCATTTCTGTCCTAGGCCTGATCTCTTTGGGGGGAAAAAGTCAAGAAAGGTATCCTGACACCTCGTTCATGGGCCACTGACCTGCCTGGGGAACCCTCACCCGAGAATCTTTGTTTCTGGACTGGTGGGAACTACATAAAGTTCTTTGCTATAGAGATGCTACTACTGCCTGAAAGCCTCGGGTAGGCAGTAATCTAGTTTCTCTGTGCACAGTGATGCCCAGTAGATGTTCATGGAGTGAATGAACAAGAAAAGGATGATGAGTGATGCTCAAAGAGTAGAAGGGTAATTGGCACCTCTGTGGGAGCTCTGAGGGCCGCAGAATCCGTGAAGCCAGGCTCTCCTTTGCCAGGTAGGGCATCTGGATTGATAGATTCTCTCAGGTTCTAGGGTCTGAGCGTAGAGGCCAGGGCTTACTAAAATCCAGTCCTCTCCTTAAACTAGAATATTCTAGATGTCATCCTGGCCCGTGGAAGGATGAAAAGTATTTCTGATAAATCAGACAATTCCAATGGCTAAGGCTAGTGTAGAGAATGGCATGTGCACACGTGCATACACACACACACACACACACACACACATACATTCCTCTTGTGGATTCCCAGGCCACTCTTCTGTAGGGTCTGTAGGCTGAATTCTTCTAGGCTCAGTGAGGTGAGCTCCTGGGCTGGGAAGTTGCACATTAAGGTCTCCCCCAGCCTCTGGCAGGTTCTGCATCCAGCGTCGCTGCTTGGTCCCTGGGCTCTCCTTTTGCTTCCCTGCTGGCCCCGGCCTCCCCAGGTTATCCTGCCATCCTGTCCATCTCAGATCGCCTCCCCTGTCCCACCCCTAGATGTTTCTGTGTCTAGAAAGGCTTGGGAGGAGAACCCCACTGAATGCCCTACATCTTTACTGACTCCAAGAGACTGAATCTGGCTCAGGTTAAGAATAGTCTAGTAGGTGGTGGGGTGGACAGGGGTGGTGGTCACAGATCTGGGGAAGTTAGAAGAGTCTTAGAAACCTTATGATCTGAGGACCGCTGTGGTCCCCTTGTGTCCACTCTTGTTCAAGTGGACCCTCCTTTTTCCCTTTTTTCCTCTCAAGGGAGCTTCCTCCCAGTCTTTACATCTGAAGCGACCAGAGTGGGATCATGTGTGTCGAGGAGGGATTGAAAACAGGGTGTAACGAGTGGAAATGATTGACTTTCCATTACGCTGGACACTTAACACTTAGTGCTTTAAAGATACGATTGTATCCAAACCTCACAAAAATGCTAAGAAACAGATGCTACTCTTATGCCCATCTTAGACAGGGGCAAACTGAGGCCCAGGTAAAACAGAAAACCAGCTGAAGAGCCAGGGTTGGAGCCTGAGTCACTAAGCCCCAGTCTGGGCAGCAGCTGCAGTCTCCAGACACGGCCCCAGGACCACTGGGGTTGTTGCTGTGTCTTTATGTGCATGAGCTATGGTGCCCACACGTCTGCAGTGGCTAATTTGTGAGTTGGGGACCTTAAAATTGGTAAATCCCCCTTCTAAGGGGCTGCATTCATCTGCTTGGGCCACCACGACAAAATACCAGAGAGCTGGGGGCTGAAACAAGGGAAATTTATTCTCTCACAGTCCTGGAGAGGAAGTCCAAGGTCAAGATGCTGGCAGGTCTGGTGTCTCCCGAGGCCTCTCCCAGTGGCTTGCAGATGGCCTCCTTCTCGCTGTGCCCTCACGTGGCCTTTCCTCTGTGCACGCATCCCTGCTCTTCTTATAGGGATACCAGTCACACTGGATTAGGGCCCAATGGCCTTATTTTAACTTAATCACATCTTTCAAGGCCCTTCTCCAAATACAGCCACATACTGAGGTGCTGGGCAGGGTGGGGGGTGGTTTAGGACTTCAACTTACGAATTTTGGGGGGACACAACTCAGGCTATAATAGGGACCTCTGCTTCGCGTTGGAGGGCTCTCCTTGGGGTGGCACCCTTTCTACCTGTGCACATGTCCTCAGGCCTCCAGGGGGGCTGAGCAAGCCCAGAGCTGCAGGTCGTGAATGCATTGGAAGTGGTCACAGCCACTGTCCCCTCGCCCCCGGATTTTATGTCCCACCCAGAACAGCATTCATTTCCTTCAGACTGTGGAAAGTTTTGTGGCCCTTTGTATAACACAAGAAAAGCCTCTGCATTGAAATTGTTCAGGAATCAGGTTCCAGTTTCCTAGGAGCACGTAAAGTGTTGCCAGGAAAGCAGAATTACTGGAGATTTATGTCGGTTTTTCTGACACAACGAAGATTTCCCTTTGTTTCTTGGAACTGACTGGAGGGCACTTGCCAAAAGCACAGCCTCAGAAGGAGCAGATCATTTTCTCTTGTTCTTCCTCCTTCTTTTTTTATTCCTTCTCAATTTATTTTCAGGTCAGAGCTTCATGAGGTCGCTGAAGCTGTGAAATCTGACAGACTCACCATCTGAGCAAACAGACTGTCCAGGAACAGGTTTTCTTTGGCTCATGGCGTCGATGTGACAGTCTGGGAAAATCCCCAGTCTTTCCATTTTGTCTTTGCCTGAAAGAGTTTGGTTCAGTTCAACAAATATTAATTGAGCACCTCCTTTGTGCCAGGTACAATGTCAGGTGCCAAGGCTCTGAAGTTGGGTAAAATCCATTCCTGTCCTGAGCGAGGCAGACGTGCAAACACACACTTATTCTCAGGGTGTGTCCCTCACGGCCCTGGAATATATATCCGGCGGGGCTGCTAGCCACCTGGGCTCGTAGGCTGTGGACTCATCAAAACCATTTCATAACTGCTAATGAGAAGGTGCCACCCTGAGCTCCCTGGGTGTCCCCACTGCTCTGGCCCGCATCCATTCTGAGTAGTGCTGTCTGTGCCAGACCAGTTGTTAAACATTTTAAATGTTACCCCTGTGGAGGGCACGTGGATGGGAGGGATTGGGTTGAGTGCCAAGTGCTGGGAAAGGCCTTTTGGAGGAGGTCAAGACGGACCAGGGAGGAGCAGGGGGAAGGCCATTCTAAGTAGCGGATCTAGGCTGTGCAAAGGCACTGAGGCAGGAAATAGCATGGTGGGTTTTAGTAAAGTGGTGATGGAGTAGTGGGGAGAGGAGAGAGGAGGAAACACCAGGGAGCAGCGCCTGGGTGGTCTGTGGTAGCTGAGTAGAGGGTAGCACTGACAGAGGAAGGAGCTGGAAAGAAGGGCAGGATTCAGAGAACACAAGGGTTGGAAAGCCGTGCTACGGTGCCAGAGGCCACGAGGAGACGCGAGTGAAGGGTTTATTTCGATGACTATGGTCCTGTAAAATTTTAAAAATGTACATATTCTACCTTGTTCCAGAAAGGATTTAGGTTCCTGGTACACAGCTGGTGCTCAATAAATAGCTATGTAATAAATGATGTATTTAAAGTAAATTGTAAAGAGACATATAATACAGTCAGTTAAATACTTTTGGTGCAAAAAATGAGGAAAGGGAAGAGAAGATGAGGAGAGATTAAAACATGTGACATGTAACTGTCTCTCAGCTATGATTGCGTGTTTGGAGCATCCTGTGAGGAGAAGAAAGTGTCACTGAGGGTCAGGCGAGGATGTTGGGAGACAGCTGGAGAGGGCGCCCCGAGGAGAGACTCTCCACTGGGTGGACGCAGGGCCTTGGGGCTCACGCCCAGTCAGGGGGTGGGGCAAGTGTGTGGGCACTGCGAGGGAAGAGGAGGTTCCGGAAGACCTGGGCATCTTCGCCCTGAGGGTTGCAGGTGTATGAGTTTCCTGTAGCTGCTGTAACGAAGCACCGCAGACTGGGCAGCTGGCGACAACAGAAATTTATTCTCTCCCAGTTCCAGAGGCAGAAGTCCGTATTCAAGGCGCCGCAGGGCCAGCTGAGACTCTGAGATGTGAGCGTTTCCTTGTTTCCTCCCAGGCTCGGGTGGTGGCTGTCCCTCCTTGGCGCTCCTGGCTTGCAGCCCTATCCCTCCAATCTCTGCTTCCATGGCCTTCCTCCTGTGCGTCTGTCCTCATGTGCCACACGTGTTAGGGAGCCATTACGTATATTAGGGCCCACCCTCTCCAGTACGACCTCATCTTGGTCACATCTGCGAAGACCCTATTTCCAAGTAAGGTCACATTCACAGGTTCCGGGGTTAGGACTTCAAAGGAATCGTTTTGGGGAACACAAACCCATAACCACAGGCCACATCTGGTCTGGAAGTGCCAGTGGAAAGAAATGTTAAAACTGCAACACCTCTCAAGGCACATCGACGTGCGGAGACATGGCCTCCACGGAGGGAAGTATCCTTGGGTTATTGCTTCACTAACCTGTTTGACCATGAGCCACCTTTCTGCCCCTCGCCGCCCGACCCCCTTCACTTTAGGAGAGCATCTGTGGAGAGAACATTGTGTGGCCCAGGCACACCGTAGGAAACGCTAGCTTAGCTGCCTCACAGGTTGGGGGCAGGGACAGACAGATGTTCCAACTCTTGAAATGAAAGATTTCGTCTTAAGAAATATTGCTGCGTGACCATGCCCCCCCGCACCCCCCCCCTTTTTTTGTTTTTGTTTTTAAAGCTCTCTTGGATCTGAAATATCTTCCCTGGCTCTAAATTCGCATTTAGATATAGAGAATTAGACATTTTCTTCTTACGAAAGCCATCAAGTTGTAGATACACAGTGGGAACAAGCTTAGCAGTCACACCTTTTTGGGGGGCACGCGTCTGTGGGTGTCCTGCTAGCACGGGGTCGGGGGGCACGTGGTGAACAAGTCAGAGGCACTTCCTGCCTCTTGCAGTTTATATTCTAGGGAGGGAGGGAGAAAAATACCTGCTAAGAGAACGGCGGTTGCGAAGGGCCTGGGGTGGAGAGAGTTCGGTGTGTTCCAGGCCCGAGCGCCTGGGGGATGGGGGGTTGCCGAGGCTGGAGCCCTGAGATCACAGAGGGGGAGGGGGTGGGGCCATCCGGGCCTGGTGGGAGAAGTGACAAGTGGATTCCTAGGTCTTTCTCGATGACAGCATCCTGAGGGTGGTCGGGGGCCGGCTGGGGACTGTGGCATTTGTCCCGGTGAGACAGGACGGGACCTGGCCATGCAGGTGGAGAGAAGTGGACAGCTTTGAGATTTCCCTTAGAGTTGGAATCAAGGAATTTGAAGGTTCTCGACTCCAGTAGCCGGATGATCAGCAGTGCAGTATACGGGGAGGGTGAGGCCCGAGAAGAAACAGGTTTAAGGAGGGGGAAAAGAACCTCTTTTGGACATGTTTAATGCAAGATGTCCATCATACATCCCCATGGAGAGTCCAGGCAGGCAGATGGATACTGGCGTCAGGAGCTCAGAGAAGTAAGCTTGTGTGTCATCAACAAGGACTTGGTGTGCAAAGCCATAAACCAGGAGAGGGCCCTCCCCCAACCCCAACAGGAGAAAGTGAGGAGACAAGAGTGAGGGGGCCAGTGGCGGCTCCTGCTCTGCGCAGAGGCTGAGAGATTAGGGAGAGGTCTCTCAGGAGACTGTGCTGGAGGACAGGTGGGGCTGCCTGGAGAAACAGGTCTGGGTGGTTTCCCAGAAGCTGAGAGGGGAGGGGGCGTGGGAGGTGCCGGCCAGCTCTGTGAGAGGCCACCGAGAAGCTAAGAAAAGAGAAAGGTGGCACTGGATTTGGTGTCTACAGGTTGAACGTGGCCATGGAGAAGTTCCATAGTGAACATGGAGTTGTCGAAAGGGGCAGGAGTGGAATGAACTGACGGAGGGTTGGAGGGAGGAGAGGAGAGAAATGAATCTAACTGATGGACGATGCAGAGGAAGGAAAGCCTTAGGATTGGGGTCCTTGGGAAAGTGAGAGAAGATGGGATACAGAGCAGATATGAGGGATTTGACTTGGACGCGACAGGGATGCTGACTCTGTTGCAGCAGGAGGGCAAGCGGAGGAGATGGGTGTGAGCTGATTGGAGGAATCCAGAAAAGGGAGATGGGCATCTAAGTCACAATATCTGACTGTAGAAAAGACCAACCAGGGAAAAGATTTTTCTCTTCCAACCCGGTGAAGGATTTTCCTTCTTTTAAAGAGCAGGTGGTGGGGACTTCCCTGGTGCCGCAGTGGTTAAGAATCCGCCTGCCAATGCAGGGGACACAGGTTTGAGTTCTGGTCGGGGAACTAAGATCCCACATGCCGCGGAGCAACTAAGTCCCTGCGCCACAACTACTGAGCCTGTGCTCTAGAGCCTGTGAGCCACAACTACTGAGCCTGTGCCCTAGAGCCTGCGAGCCACAACTACTGAGCCCATGCGCTGCAAGTAGTGAAGCCCGCGTGCCTAGAGCCCGTGCTCCGCAACAAGAGAAGACACCGCAATAAGAAGCCTGCGCACCAAAACGAAGAATAGTCCCCGCTCGCCGCAACTAGAGAAAGCCCGCGCGCAGCAACGATGACCCAACGCAGCCAAAAAAAAAAAAGGGCAGGCGGCCTCAGGCATGCTTATCAGTGTTCACCCCTTGCCACATTGAAAGCGCAGCAGTATTTAGATCGAGGAAAGGGAAGTAGCGAAGAACACAGCATTTGTTTCATCCCAACTGGGGCATGTGCGCTCACTGGGGGCAGCCCCAAATCCTGAACGAAAGAAATGACACGCGCAGTGCTAACCCCAGGGTGGATTGGCTTTCGCGGTAGGGGTGGGTCTGAGCCGTGGGTCTCAGGTTGCTGACCTTGACCTCACACTGCTCGTGTCCTGACTACTTGCTTCCGGTCCTTTCTGGAGCCTGCTCTTGCCCAGGGCTTTTCTCTCTCCTGCCTTCTTCTGCTGCTCCACAGTCATCTCCTCCTTCCACCAGGGGTGACAGCCTCACCGGCCGCATCTTCAGCTCTTGTGGCTTCAGTTGGTTGCCTTGCTGGGTGTTTGGGGCCCTTCCACCTCCAGGGTCTCATCTCAGGTGGGCTTCTGTGAGCTACCCTGGCCCTGTGGAGTATGAAAGGCATATCTGTCTGTGTGTGTGATAAACAGGGCCTGTCATTTTATTTTATTTATTTATTTATTATTTTTTTGTGGTACGCGAGCCTCTCACTGCTGTGGCCTCTCCCGTTGCGGAGCACAGGCTCCGGACGCGCAGGCTCAGCGGCCATGGCTCACGGGCCCAGCCGCTCCGCGACATGTGGGATCTTCCTGGACCGGAGCACGAACCCGTGTCCCCTGCATCGGCAGGCGGACTCTCAACCACTGTGCCACCAGGGAAGCCAGGGCCTGTCATTTTAAAAAGCCGAGGCAAATTTTTTCTGGTCTCTGAACATACCTTTGACTTAGTTACCTACAGATCAGACTTTCCTGCTTTCAAGATAAACCTGCTTACCTTTGGTACCCAGTAACCTCTGAAGATGAAATAATTTACCTGCTCCCCACGGTCTGATGGATTCTGTAGAACTGGTATCATATGGCACATGTAGGGAGTTGAAGTCTTGGCTAAAGAAAGAGCAAATGGGTTAAAGGTCCATTTGTCTGCTTGAATAAGTGGTTGCCTACTTTCTTGATACCAATAATGTCTGTGACACGTGACAGCCAACTTCCCAAATGGTTATGGTAGCCCTGCGATGTCTCAGGTAAGCATCTGGGCTAGAGTGTACCCGAATAATAGGTGAAATCAAGAGAAAGGATTTTTTGCTTCCTTGCCAGATTAAATTTTCACCTGGGAGGTACTATGGGCTCATGGTTTGGAGGAGCACATCTGATTCCCTGGGACCCATTGGGGGTTTGAATGTTCTCTGGCCTATTTCCAGGCAGTCTTTTGGCCTAATGCCATCTCTTTATTTCCCTCCCTCCCTCCCTCCCTTCCCTTCTTTCTTTCTCTCTCTCTCCCCCTTCCTTCCTTCCTCCCTTCCTCCTTCCCTCTTTCCTTCCTTTCTTCCTTCCTTCCAGCAAATATTTGAGTGTCTACTATATGTCAAGCACCGTGTTACTTGCAAAGGATACAGCAAAGACACATAGACCAGTTCCCCTGCTTTTATTGTCTGTGTATTTTGCTAGTTTAATGCAAAACCTCTCTGGAGAGTATCAATTTCTCCAGGCAGGGCAACTTTTGATTGTTTGTCCAACAGTAATCCCCTCTCATTTCTTGCTCACAGGTATCAGTGACCAGATTTTTGGCGGGTGAGGGGGAGGCCTCTCTCCAGTCCCAGGGAGTAAATCTGGGTCAGTCTCAGACCCTCATGCCAGTAGTTGGGTTAGGGGCCTCCTGTGACTCAGTTATTGCTGCTGAGATATGTAGGAGCTCCTGGAGAAGTGTCCTGCCTCTTATAAAGGGGTGTGAGAGTTGTGTCTTCTGGGCTTTGGAAAAATGTCCTCATGGGGGTGCTGCTGTGATCACCGGGCAGCCATGTGGGTCCAGCCCGCAGTCAGAGGATGGCCGAGCTGAAAGAGGGGCCCAGGTTCCCCATGATGTTGTCAACCGTGCCTCCAGGCCTCCTGGAACCTGAGATACTCACTTGCCTTCTTTTTTTTTTTTTTAATTTTATTTATTTTTGGCTGTGTTGGGTCTTTGTTGCTGCGTGCAGGCTTTCTCTAGTTGTGGTGAGCGGGGGCTACTCTTCGTTGAGGTGCATGGACTTCTCATCGCGGTGGCTTCTCTTGTTGTGGAGCACGGGCTCTAGGCGCGCAGGCTTCAGTAGTTGTGGCGCGCGGGCTCAGTAGTTGTAGCTCGCAGGCTCTAGAGTGCAGGCTCAGTAGTTGTGGCGCACGGGCTTAGTTGCTCCACGGCACATGGGATCTTCCTGGACCAGGGCTTGAACCCTCGTCCCTTGCACTGGCAGGTGGATTCTTAACCACTGTGCCACCAGGGAAGCCCCCACTTGCCTTCTTGTTTAAGGTTTAGGTTGGATTTCTGTCATGATTTTCTTTCCTGTAATTTTTTTTTTTTTTTTGCAGCCAGAAGTATCCGCTGTCACTGCAGCCCCCGTTTTAATCCTCATCCAGCCTCCTTGTACTGTGTGCAGTTTTGTGCACAAGCATATTCTTTTCTGACTTGGCAGGTGCTTAGGGTCCTCTTTGCTTCTCTCTTCCGTGACCTTCCCCCAGCACAGCTCCTGGCTAGCCTCAGGTCTTGCATGCAGTAGAATATCAATAAGTGCTTATTGAGTTGAGTTTGAGTTTTTAGGACAGGAGTTTAAATTAGTGACTACCCACGGGCTTCTGAGAAATTACTGAAAGCCAGTACGTGGCCCGAAGGGAGGATGGGCTGACCAGAGCCTGTACTGCTGAGACAGGCTGTCGGGGAGTGGGGATGAACCGGCCCCGTGCAAGGTGCCAGGGAAAATCCATCATGTGTCCTGAGCTCTGATTTTCATTGAAAAATCCATTTATAAATAATCTGGGCGAATAAAGTCAAAGGCAGTTTATTAGGATTTAGAAAAATTCATGGCTACAGAACCTTGGCCCAGTCTCACTCCCCAGCTCCCGATTAGCTGCCAGCATCCCTCTCCGTCACAGGGAACCCTCCTGGCCGTCCAGGGGCTGCCCTGAGACTGAGTCTCTTTCTTATTTTCTGGCGTGCTGGGCACGAGCATCTTCTTTCGCTTTCTTTTTACATAGTGGCATTTACGGTGTGTTTTGGCCAAGTGGAATTATTGGTGAGTTTTCATGTAGATGACCGACAGAAGAGGAGGGGAAGGTGGCCTTCTGTGTTGGCCTTCTTCGTTTTCTCCCTGGAGAACCCTTGGGGCAGCGGGAGGGATGGCTGGAGCTGGATGCAGGCCTGGCCTCTGCAGGGCTGTAGAGCAGGAAAGACAGGCTGTGGACACCCACTCCCCTCACGGGCCCTCTGCCACGCCCTTGACCCCACTAGGCCCCCGGGGTCTTACGGTTACCTTCCCATTTCACATAACATCTTTATTTTATGGTTGTCCCTTAACCCAAAGGCAACAGGGAAAGTCTGGCATCACCCGCCACAAAGGAGTAGTCGTCATTCATTGAGCCCCGGCTTCACGCCACACTCTGGGCCAGGGCTCTCCCAGCTTCACCTCCCAGAGACCCTCAGAGGACCAGAAGGAGACCCTTAGACTTTAGGGGGCTTGCCCGGGGTTGCACAGCTTGGAAGTGCTGGAACTGGGTTTAGAATCTGCAATTTCTTTTTTGGAGCCTCAGTTCCTTACCTTGAGATCACAGAGATCATATTTTTCAAACCAAAAATTGGATGCAGACCACCTGGCACAGAGGAAGGAGACAATAAATAGTTGTTGAAGGAATAAACAAATGAATCGGAACACGGCTCAGTCAGCAGGATGGATCTTGCGTCAGTGGACAGTTCTGGGCCATCTGGTCTCAGAGGCCTCCAGGTGTGTCTCCCCTCTTTGGAGGACGGGCTGGAAGGAACAGCACAGCAGAGCCTGGACAGCAGCATTCTCTGTTGCTGTGGGCCTTGGCCGTGGCTCGGCCATGGGGTGGCCGTGCACACAGCTACCTGACCGGGTGAACTTGCTAAGCCAGCCAGGTCTGGAGCTGAGACTCAAGACTTACTCTAGGCCCAGCTTGGGGAAATATTACACGGTACAAAATAAAATTAAACAGTATTAACCACAGGCCCAAATTGCACCTATATTTTAAAAAGCATTGTGCAGTTGAGACTTCTAAAGCCTGGCGCCAGCGTGAGGCCGTCTAGGTTAATGAGAACCTCTGCGGCTTCCTGCTCATTTCCTCAGCCTCCCCCTGGCTGGCTTCTCCTCTTCTGATGCTCTTGGGCCTCAGGGTCCAAGGGTGGCTCCTTGGAAGGATGCTCCCTTTGTTCTCTGGAGGAAGGAAGGAGGGCTTCGCTGAGAGGCGGGCCTGGAAGGGCCTGGAACTGCCAGCTCCCTGGGCGTGAAACTTCAGGGGCTGCAGGCATCTCTCCTTTCTGCTGCCAATGACAAGGGAGACAGCTAAACCAGGGCAGCTCACGGGAGAGGGGCCACATCTCAGGAAGGCTCACAGGCCCTCCTGACATCACAGCCAGCAAGGGGCCAGAAAGGAGATGTGTATGTTGCACTGAACTTTCTAGGGTTTGAAGAAAGGGCATGGATATTATACAGCCACTTCTGGCTCTATTTCAGCTTCATCATTAATTCATGTTGCGCCCACAAGTAAATAATCTGAAAAATGGGCTTGAAAGCTGTGCTGCTGGTGGTCACTGTTGGTGCCCCATTGCTGTAGAGTGAGGTTCTGGGATCATTCATTCCCATTTCCAGATTCTAAAGCTCACTGGGCTTTGCAAAGACATATACACACTACTATATATGAACTAGATAACTAATAAGGACCTACTGTATAGCACAGGGAACTCTACTCAAGAATCTAACAAAGAGTGGATATATGTATTAATACATGTATAGCTGAGTCACTTTGCTGTACACCTGAGGCTAACACAACATTGTGAATCAATTATACTCTAATAAAAATTTAAAAAACCCAAAAATCAGATGCCTTTTGAGAACCCAGC